>NW_010234510.1:0-5780 GCF_000690775.1 Eurypyga helias
ATTCTGTGATTCTATGATTCCCTGCCGGGAAGAGGCTCCCAGATCATACTCAGAGAAAAGCATTTCATGCCTTCATTAATTACGTGCTGCTTCCAAATCTCCCTCCTTATTTAGCCCGTGTCCATGCTTGGCATCCCAGATGGATGGCAGTTCTTTCTGGATAACTTGGCAAAAGCAAGCACACCCCAGCACCAACCCAACAAACACGGGTATCCGCGACCGCTTCCATTTCTGGCTGTGTTACCGTGCTCTGGGAGCTTTCCCTTCCGTGCCTTCTGGCTCTCCAGCTTCAGGTGGTGGCAGGGTCTGAGCCCTGAGGGTTGTTCCAGTGCCCACCAAGCCGTCAGCCGCTGAGGCTTCTCCCCCCTCCCCAGGTACTTCCCCAGCCTGCAGGAAAGGGTCGGAGGGGAATAGTTGCCTAAGCCAGGTTTAATGAAAGCCCATCTTTGCTCTTCACCAGCGTCTCAGGCCAGAGTAAGCCTCGGAGGCAAACTCAGGGTGGATGGTGAAGCTGCCTCTCTGGACTCCTCCTGTCAACTGGAAGTGGCTCGTGTCCCACCTAGGAGAGCAGATAAAGTTATCAGCCATGGGAGGACGAAACTCCGGTGAGGAAGAGCAGAAAACCTCCTTCTGGCTGCCAGCATTGCTTAGGGGTGAAACACGCAGCTGCCCCCATCCACTTTGGTCTGTGTCCTTGGGTGCTGAGGCCAAAGTGAAGTCCGGGAAAAAGAGCTGAAGAAGAGGTCCCTGGCATTGCCATCTCAGCAAGCTCCCACCCTGCAAACACCCACTATCCTTTTCCCTATCATTTTCCTAAAACCTTAATTCCCAGTCATGCCAGTCAGGAAAATCTGTGTCAATGGAGAGGACTTGGAGAGACACCTCACCAAGGCTCAGGTACAGGGACATTTATGAGGAACCCAGTGCTCCCTGTTTGTTCTCATTGTTGTTCGGTTTTAGTTTCTGGGCTCAGGAATTTAAAGCCAATCACATGTTTTCTGCAAAGCTTGAAGCCTAATTTTGGGCCGCAGGGGGTTGATGCAGTAGCAGAGTGATGATTAAGCTGGTTGAACAGCCTCCCCTCTCCCTTCGCTGCTTCGCCAGGGCTGAAAAAGGCTGCCTCAGCAATGGAGACATCCTAAAGGTAAACACGTGGGGATTAAAAGGTGCTGCCAGACCTGCAGTGGGTGAAGGACAGGGCTGATTACCGCATAGCGAACAGCGTGACCAGGGAACAGGTTCTTGGATAAGAAGAGCAAACAATAACAATGAAAATTACAAAAGAAGCACCGTAATGGCCCCAAAATCTAGGAGATGCTAAGCTATATGCAGCCAGGCTCAGGGGTGCCAGCAAGAATTCATGTGCCGTACAGTCCCCAGGAATGCTGTATGAGACTTGCCCTGGGATTGAATTTGTCAGCTGCTTCTCCACAGGTAGCAACAAGATGCTTCACAGCCCAGCACCGCAACAGTGTCCTGCCCAACCTGGTCACGTCCTCTTAGCCTGCGAGACGGAGGTGCCATCACGGCCTGCATGGGTGCCACAATAGGACCTGCTACCCCTGGGGGTCTGCAGTCTGCACCATCGTCCCCAGAATAACCCTCCGAGAAATTTTGCGTGAACACCTAAAGAAAAGGGAGCAAGTGCCTGGCTGGCATTAGGAAAAAATGACAGGTTTTTCCCTCAGGGCAACCGGCTTGGAGCGCTCCCCCCACTGAATCAGTCTGCACCTATGGCTCCTGTATGAGAAGGTGGGCTGGGGGCGATGTGTAGACATACACAATATTGCTGTGGGGCTGTACATGCTGCATGGTGTACTCCTGCAAGAGACAAAGGAGGTGGGGTGAGCGGTGGCCCTGAGGACAAGGGTGGTCATGTCCATCCCAACTCCAGGTAACCCCTCCCCACCCAACCACAGGCAACCCAGCCCATCCCATCTCAGCCTTACATCCCTCTCCCCTGAAGCGCAGAGGTGCCTGCTGATGGCAGGGCCCTCATCAGCGGAGTAGTCCATCTCTCGCAGGCAGTAGTGGCGCCCAGAGCAGGGGCTGTAGTAGCCCTGGAAGGGCCCCCTCCTCGCCGCGGTGTACATGGGCAGCCTGTGCAGCGTGTCGGTGGCCACCTCTCCCTCTGCAAGAGGAAGGATGGCAAGGGTAAGGGAGAGGAGAACCAGCTGGCCTGTCCCCGGATGGTCTCCAGCACAGGCACAGCTACAGCCAGAGTACAGGGACAGCGTGGGAGTAGTTACCACATTGGTAGAGGCAGGGGGGTTTCAGGGGGCACAGCATGGCTGCGCTGTGCGGGAAGGTCTCCATCCTTGTCTCCTGCAAGGAGTGACGGCAGCCCTTGCAGGATTGCCACGTTTTGCTGCAGAGCTCAAGGTGCTGGTGGCACCTGAGGCAGATCCAGTTGGAGGGTGTCAAGGGGGCTGGATGCTACCTTGGGCCGGGGACCCTTCCAGGCTGCGCTGTTGTAGGGACCTGCTCTCCAGGTGATGTGTTTGTCCTCATTGACAAAATACGGCTTGTACTTCTCTGCAACACACAAGTGACAGACTGGGGTGTCCTGCGGTGCTGCGGACGTGAGGGGATGGCCAGAGTCCTGACTGTTCCCCCTTTCCCTGGAACATAATGCCATGGGGCCAGGGGGCATGGCAGGGTGCTGTTCCTGCCATCCAAGGTAAGGATCTGTGATGGAGGTGACACCCACCACTTCCAGGTCATCAGTCACTCGTCCCTGCCCACACAGCCTTGGTCCCCGAGGGTTATGGGGTGCCAGGAGGGTGTCCCCCAGGCAGTACCTACCTCCTGGGGGTATTTAGGGGCCACCAAGGAAGAGAACCCTGCGGAGATGCCTGGGACAGGGATAGTGTCAGTGCAGGGATGGGGACGGGTGGCTGCGACAAAGCCACAAGCACAGATGCCAAGGAGGGTCCCTTTGCCAGTGTTGGGGGGGACACAGGATGGAAAAATGGCCATGAACAGAGCCACTGCTGGGACCCTCAGCCCCCTGACCCCATGAGAGTGTGCCCCATGTGACACAGGGGGACGGAGAGCTGGGACCTCAGCAGTACCTTTGGACCCGGCCAGCCGGTGCTTCTCAGGCCAGTAGGCAGCGGTGTTGGTGTTCCTGTAGCGCTCCTGCATCGCTGCCTTGATCAGCACCTCGGGCTGACCTTGGCTCGCTGGATTTTGCACTGGAGGCATCCTTAATCCCTACAGACAGTGGGGAGTGGGGAGAGACGCTCAGGTCACACGGCAGCGTCTGCCTTTGTGGCTGCCAGGGCGCGCGGTGAAGCCGATTACCGGGCAGGGTCTAATGCTGGAGGCGCACTTGGGGATCTGAGCACCAAGGCTCCCCTCACCGCGGGTGGGCATGGGGATCGTAGCGGCACCATGACACCGCGCCCCCTCCCCCCAAAACGGGGGATAGCTGGGCCTCACTGGCTCCTCTCCCCCTGCACCCAGGGTGTCCATGGGCATCCGAGAACTTTGCAGAGTGGGAGATGGGGTGGGTGCAGTGGGACTGTCAGGTATGGAGCCAGAAGAAGCTGCGAAGGGAGTTACAGGACCAAACCGATGTCCTACAGCTGGCAGACTCAGAGGGCTGGGCTCTGCGGGCCCAACGGGTGCCCTGGTTGCACGAACCGTTTCTGTCCCTGCAGCATGTTGACATCCCTCTCCATGCCCTCTGCTGGCTCCCTCATTATAATGCACACGCTAACGAGGCTGCAGGAGATGAGTTGGCAGCGTGCTTTGCATCGGAGCCTGCACGCTTGTTGGCCTGTGTGGTCAAAGCTGCAGGTCCCACAGACACCTCCCGCAGTGAAGCCACGACTCAGGGATCCCTCCTCTGCCAGGACCAGGGCTGGGAGGGGTTTTTGGGTGCTCAGGTTTCCCGCAGTGCTTCACCCGTTTCCCCCGGCATGAAAGGCCCCCCAGTCAGAATTAAGCTGAGCCTGAGGTCTGTGTGTCAGGGCAGCTCCCAGGGCTACCCGATCTGTCCCCCTATTCACCACCGTGTCACACAGCAGCCCTGGGCTGGGCTCTGCCGCTGCCTCAGTTTCCCCATCCTCAGCAGATCCTGAACCCTGTGCACTCTGAACCCTACTGATGTACAGGGCTGACGTGAGAGCTTGTGCTGGTGACATGAGGGCTGCCAGCCCTGAGAACCCAAAGCCAGTGCAGGGTGCAGCCCCAGGGGACAAGAAGCCAGTGAGTGAGCACAGCCTGTGGGCGTGTCAAACACTTTCCTAACCAAGGAGCACGACCCTCCCCATTACATATGTGCAGCGAGGCACCCCGTGAGTCCCTGTGCTCCCCCTTCCCCCCAGCACCGAGCATCTGCAGCTGAGTAGGGGTAGAAGCCCTGAGGGTCCCTCCTCCCATGGCATTTACCTGCGTCACAAACTTGTTTTCTTTCCAGAGCTGCGGAGTCTGGTCTCGGAAGATCTTTTTGACGGAGCACGGCGGGCGGTAGGAATCGGTGTAAGTGCTGATGGGGGTCTTGTGCTTCTTGGAGAAGTGTAACATGGCGCAGCAGCCCACCAGGACTGCAGCACTTGGAGCTCCAAGGGGTCCTGGGGATGTCCCACTGGATGAGTAGCACTGTGTGGAGCTGGGGGCCTACAGCCCACACAGGAAAGGGGCTGGTGCCACTGTTGGGGTGGTACTTACGTGATGTCATAGTGTCATAGTGTGACAGCAGGCGGATTTGGTGGCTGTCAGTCCCATAGCCATGCTCCTCCAGTTGTAGCCTAGGACGCAGGAATTGCTGCCTGCATCACTTCATGGGCTGCACGGGTTCCCCTCATGCAGGCAATTACCTTAACAATGGCAGGAAACCATTTCAGCTGGTGCTAGTCAAGATAATGGGAGGGTTTTTTTTGAGGTGCAGGAGCAGCGGTTGTAGCTTTTCCATCCCCTTTCTCCCAGATTTCCTTGGAAATCCTGCAGCAAGCCAGCTGCGTGCATCACTGCTGCCGGTCACCCTGGTACAGCACCAGGCACCACTGTCCCAGCCTGCTGGGGCTGATAGGGGAATGGTTGTCTGCTCTGCCTCCCCCTTTTAATTAAAAAACTGGATTTAGGTGATCCCTGGTGCGTTGTTTTCTCTTCTGCCCTCAGTGATGGGGTCTGCACCCAGAGTGAGCGATACTCACATATCACAGTGCAGAGAGGCAGCTGGGTTATGCCAGGGAGGGATTTGCATGAGCTGGGCTTGCTTTTCCCCAAGCTGGGGGCTCAAGCAGAAATCCCTGACCCTGCCGAAACCTCGCTCTGGCCTGGCTTGTCGCCCAGTGCCAACCCGGAGCCCTGCACTGCGCTTGACTCCGGCCCCTCTGCGGTCACGTTTTTGGAGACACCTGGTGAAGACCCATGTCCACCTTGGCAGGGCGGATGGTAACCCGCCCCCCGGCAGGGCTGTAGAGCCCTGCTCTGCTTGCTGTGGGCGACCGTGGGGCTGGGCAGCCTGGGGCACCCAAACGCCTCCAGGCAAACATGATTAATATGCTGTTAGAGACAAAATGAGGAAAACAAGCTGCCCTTGATTTTCACATCCCACTGGTCTCTGCTGAGCCAGGTTTAGGCTCTCCATCAGCCCCGTCCTCTCCTGGGAGCCAGTGGGAAGCTGTGAGGGAAGGGTGGACATGGGGGTGCCTACCCCCCACCTCAGCTCCATGGGCTTGGAGCGCCCTAGGGCACAGATCTGGGGAGCACTGCCCTGTAGAGAGGTGGAGTCCAAGCCCCTTGGTTATGGGGGACTAATTCTGCACTGG
>NW_010234510.1:5822-6132 GCF_000690775.1 Eurypyga helias
AGCCATTGGCCTCCCCACAGCTGTCCAGTCCCCAGAAATCCCTGGGGCTTCCAGCTGCTGACGTTGGACTTCTTTAAATCAGTGCTCAGCTCTCGTGCCAACCACTCTGAGGGGCAGAAATGGCTGCAATGCCAGAGAAAAGGTTATGTCTCCCATTGGTGTCGTGCAGATGCATTGTTCCCTTCTGCTGCTGTTGCAGCCCAGATGCAGGGGCTGGGTTCAGCCCGCACACCTTCCGGCTGCCTTGGAGAGAAGTGTTTCCCAAATGCTGGCTGGGGGCTGGCCAGTTCTGGCAGGTTTACCTGTGCCA
>NW_010234510.1:6161-8086 GCF_000690775.1 Eurypyga helias
CGCTTCTACCGTGCCAAAGCCAGCCGGTATTGGCCATGGCATGAAGGCTGGCACCCCCTGATTTCAGCTGGGTGCCCAGAGGAGGTGGTGCAGTTCGTGCCCCCTGACCCCAGTTTGCTCCAATGAGAAAGGCTGGCAGGCTGGTTTTCATATGTATGCTTTTTAATATCATTAATTCTGTTACACTACACACAACCAGTAACAATGATAAATACTGCAATGGAAATGTTAAAAAAAAAATTATACGTTTCATGTTTTTGAAAAAAACCCTCACATTTTAAAATAAATTAATGCACAAAACTGATGGTAGAAAACAGAAAACCCAAACCAAACCACAACACAACTGATCTGTTTAAGGCAATACTCTATGCAGACGGGAACAGAAGTACAACAGTGTGCTACATGTTCTGAACGGGAAAAACAAAAGAAAGAAAAGAAAACCCATACAAGATGCAGATTGATGCTTCTGGAGTGACGAAAATCCCCAAACCAGATAATAAAACCAATGGCCAAGTTAAGTGCAGCATTAATACACTCTGCATGTCAAATGATTAGCAGGTTCCTAACATGGACTAAGGTCAAGCTACAACGAATTTATCTTCCTAATTAAAAGGTTATTCAGGTCAAACCCTACATTTAACTCTACTTTGCATATGGCTGTTTCAGCTATGTTTCACTATATGCAAGGACAGCCAGAAATTCATCTCCTGCTCTCGAGATTAATGCAAAGGTCAGGAGGTCTCTCCTCCCAAAAGATATTTCCATGAAATACATCCAAAAAGGATCTGTGTTTTGGTGATCCTGCAATGCCTCCTGCTAACCTCTCTCCTGGGGTGCCAGGCACCGCAAGGGGAAAGGAGACCTGGGAAGCAATTGCTTGGGCTGAGTTTTTTCCAAGCTGAGGACTTGAGACAGAAGTGCAGATTTCATCCAGACTCGGAGGAGTGCTGTTTCCACGTCTGCCAGAAATGTGTATCTGGAGCCTGCTGAGAGCACTTTGCCAGCATGGGAGAAACCCAGCCTATATCCAGGCTCTGGATACATCCACGACATTTGCTAGTAAGGCTGGTGCGAAGCTCCATGTCTGCCCGCACAGCCAATGATCCCCAATTATTAATGTAGCCCAGAACTTGGCCACTGGAAGGTGGGCAATAATCATAATGCCAAAAAATATCCCCCTCTCCCTCAAAAACGAAAAGAAACGGGACAGTAGCCACCTTCTGCCAGCTTCCCCCAGTGGATCCCCATCAGCTGCCACCTATGCAAGATCGGCAGTGCCAGATCTCACCAGCATCGACCCAGTACATTCCCAGTAAGGTGCGTGTCTGCAAGGTGCTGCCGGGGGGGAAAAGAAGCTTCTCGGTACACGGTCAGGGCCTCCTGTACTGCCCTGCTGGAGTGGGTGTGGAGGAGGCTATGGTACACGAGGAGAGAACCCCGTGCTGTTGTGACGGCCAACAACCAACAACTGTCCGGGCTGCCTTGGGTGGGAGAGGGGGGGTGCAGAACTGGGCTGAGAGTCACTTTGGTGCAACTGCCTGTGATGCTCGTCACTAGTGCATGGGGCAGCGGGGAGGAAGGGTGATGGCTGCTTTGAGAAAAGAGGAGTGGAAGGAGGACATGTGCAATATAACAAGGCTTGCAATTCTAGGACTAACCACTGGACACGGATACTGAAGATTACCTGTGAACAACTAGCTACCCTTCTACCATCACTGTTTCTTCCCCCGCTTCCCGGTGTGATCACTCTTCAGTCTGGGAAGCGGTGGCTGTTTGGCATGATGGCCAGCACTGACTTTTCCACCCCAGTCCCCACACACGGGGCGACTCGGCTACAGGATGCACAATAAGGTCTAGAAGCTGCACGCCAGGCACAGACCGGCTCTGCATGCGAGCAGCGCCTGCTTTCAGACCCCGCAGAAACC
>NW_010234510.1:8108-17112 GCF_000690775.1 Eurypyga helias
TTAAACTGAAGGTTCAGTAACCTCCGTGGAAAGAGTAAAAATGGTTAAAATGTGCAAAAAGGGCCGGGGATAAAAACCTCTCTGAATTTTCTCCCCTGCAAAGCCTTTGTCCTCTGCAAGAGTCTTTCTCCCTGCAGAACTACAGCCCTACGAGCGTGTCTTACAGCGCCTGCCCCAGCGCTCCCATCCCACGCGTGCCTCCAACACGTATCTCCAGCCCACACCAGGAGCACGTGGGCGCTTGTGTCCCACACCTCTTGCAGCACTGGGACTGGGAGGGTGAAGGCAGCCGGCTCGGCTTCCTAGATCGCACCGAGGTTTTACACTAGCCTGGTGAACCCTCAGCCCCACAGCCTTCAGAAGAGAAATCCCAGCCTGCTTTCTGGCTCTCCCACCTTCACACCTGTTGGATCTACCGCTGGTCTGGCGTTTGCTTTGGGTTTGCTCAGGACAGAGGCAGCTACAAGCTGAACACAGCTGCTACAGCAGGTTTTCCATGCAGAGAAACTCAACAAAGCAATCTGTGAGCTGGGGATGGAGATGAAGGTGACAAAAAACAGAAGAGCTGTTGTGAAGAGAGCTTGTCCAAGTTTTCCAGCTCTCTCCATGCATCTGTATTACATCTCCCAACAAACTCTGCATCTCTCAAATCACGCTGGCTCGAGGAAGGTGGGTAACAAATGGAGTCACAGCTTTTTTGGGGTGCAGAAGTAAGAAGGGAGCCTGGGTGGAAAGCAGTGCTTCCTGGTGAGCTCACCTGGATGGGCAACTAGGGGAGAAACGCTGCTCCAGGAGGCTAAGCATCTCGGCAGGTAATAGGACTCACCTCAGCATGGCCTCTCCATGGCCTTTTTTTCTCCTGGTGCCTGCTGTGCTCGTTTCCAGCGACACAACGGTCACATTTTAATGAGGCTTCTTTTGTACCTTCCACTCCCTGATGCAGTCCCACCACCTCTATCCCATTTGTTACTAAGGAAATGGCTCCACAGACCAGGCACAACCAGTGAGGCAGGCTTTTTTCCGTGAGCAAATCCATCTTTTGCTGGAGCAGCTTTTTACAGAAAGAGAAAGGCTCTGAGCCACCACCAATGGCAAATGAGCCTGGAAAGTAATGGGAAGAGCTTGTCTCCATAGGAAAACCAAGGAAAGCTGCAACATGTCCTACCAGAGTCCGTGCTGCTCTGTGACACGGCTTGCTGCATGGGCCACGGTGCTCTGCTCCACGTAATCCAAATTAGTCCCCAACCTTTGCCCCCCCAGCAAGATGTCAAAGCAGTGCTCAGCCAGACAGCATTTAGCTGCTGTGATCCTGGGATTGCTACCAATGTCAAGGGGAGGCTAAGGAGGGGATCTGGCTGTAAATTTTTGTAAGCAATGCACCTCAGATGGATAATACAGGGAGTTAAAATACAGATGCCAGGCCCTGTGAGAAATCTGCATTAACCTTCTGTAGGTAATTCCAGGTCACAGCCTCTTCCCCTATGCTAAACTGCTGGCTGTCTTGCTTCAGGGCTTGTCCAGCTCTGTAACAGAGGTGGGTTTGTCTAATGAGACGGGGTTCAAGGTTTGGAGCAATCTCTCTCACAGGAAAGCCGTGAAAGGAAGTGACAAGGATGCACTGTTCTCCTAGAGGTGGAAAGTACCTTAAAACAAAGACCTTCCCACACCTTCCCCTCAGGTTGAACCTAGCACTGCATGCCCCTGGCACTTCCCATCTATGTAGATGTTTCTTTGGAACATGCAGCCGTGCTTGCTGAGCCAAGCAGCAGCCAGGTGACAAACCCTACTTCCTACTAGGTAAGAGCAGTCATACTCCATGTGAGCTTGAAGGGACAATGGAAAAGTAATGGAAAAGTCCAGACAAAACTGCCAATTTATACCCTCAGATGATTACATGGATGCTAAGAGCAGGAAACTGAGGCAGGAATATCCTAGATGACCTCTTCAGTGCTCTCTTCCCTCCCACCAGCGCTCGCTATCCCAGCTCCACTCCTAAATTCCTTAATCCTACTAGCAGGGGATGGTGCTGTTGGACCACCAAATCTTCTTACATGTTCCCTGTGGCAACATGCAGATTGAGAAGCCAGTTGTGTGAGAGCCAGCTGCCAAATCACTGGGAAACACATCCTTGCCAAACATCTTTCCCCAAAGCTGTTTAATCCCTCTACTAACCTCCACCCCGCAGCCTTCTGGCATATGCAAGCAGCATCAGAAGCTGGTAAACGAAGGGAAAGAAGAGTAGTACTTTGAAAATATGCACAGAATTTCTACAGCAGGCTTTTTGCATCTTGCCTGCAGAGCTGTCCTATCAAAAGACGCCCGTCATGCAGCTGACAACACCAGTGCAGGGTGGTGGTAGCATCTTGGGAAGGCAGGTTTCTTCCCTGTGCTGCAGAAGGGAATGGACATCAAGAGGGGATGGGACTTGCCTGAGGTTAGAGCAAATGTGCACCACGTGCCAGCAGCAGCAAGGGACCCCGGATCTCATTCCTGTGCATCAGCAGCCCAGCAGACTCTCCGCCGTAGTATTTGGCTGCGGTGCCATCGCGGGGACACGGTGTTTCTGGTGTGTGCATCTGAAAGCGAGCTTTGCTTCCTGCTGGTATCAGCACTGCACTGAGACAGATTAACTCGGACAACTGGGATCTGCCCTAGGCCAAGACAGCGCTTGGCAACCTTTCTAGTTACTGCTTGTTTTCCTTTTCCTGTCGTTCCATCTGGTGCCCAGCTGGGTCCTTCCTTTCTTCAAAAGCATCTTCATGTTTCTGTTGAGTCACATACAGGGCGCTGTACTTTTCAAGCCTCCTGCATGCTGTCGTGCAGCTGGCAGGCCAGCCTGAGGACAGGCTCTGCATGGAGAGGAAGGGATTCTGCCCAGGATCGCAGACCAGCGTGTCAGCCAGAACACCGCTGAGCAGAGCGGGTCCCTTGCTTTGGGGAAACGAGCTGCAGAGACAAACCAGAAGCATGAGTCCATCCTGTCCATGGGGGAGCGTCGTAAAGTCCTTTTCAAAGTCCATGCAGCAGGCTTGGCCGCCTGTTTTTGCAGTCGCAAGGCATCTGCAGGCAAGACAGCCAAGAACAGCACAGCAGACCCAACGGCCAAGCGTACGTGTTGGGGGTAGGCATGCAGCAGCGTCAGATGCAATCCAGTGGCGCTTCCAAGGGTTGGCTTCAAGACATGTCACTTACATCAAATGAGCCTTTGGGACGGTCGCCTGGACATCAGCCTCCTTTCAGCCAAGGTTTATTTACAAACACCAGAAAAGCAGACTAGACCATGCTATCTAAAGACCTTTCTCTACACTAGGAAGGTGTTCCTCCTCACACAGACATGTGGAAATAGGGAGTTTGAAGACTGGAGAGACGAAGTTGAGTGCTGAGACCCTGGACTTCCAAGACAGCTCACATTAAAGGGCAAAATTAACATCTGATACAAGGAAAGGACTTGTTTAAACTCCAGTAGTTTGGTGACTGAAATTACATAAAATCCTAACAAAAAGCCAGTCTGGCTTTAGGAGGTATCAGATACAAATCCCTTTGTGGAGGCACCAGCATCCATGTCCTTAAATCCCATTTGTGTGGTAATTTCGAGGGACATTGGTGCAGTCTTTCATACTGCATGATGCTCCTCCCCTTGGTATTCTGCACAACTTTGGACTGCAAATGGGGCCTGAGAAGAACATCTGGTTTGGTGTAAAGACTGGAACAAGGAACTATTTCCTTTCTGGCATGCAATCTGCATTTAGGAGAGTGCCCAGCAGCTCTGCAGAGCTTTATAGTGCTGTGACAGAGAGTCAGGGCTCATGCTCTTTGCTTTTGCCTTCTCCAGGCCATGGCAGCAGAGACTGGTCTAAGGAGAGCAGTGCCAGAATGACCACATATCTATACACCTTCCTGGGATGTCATCACAGCGTAACCTCCAACGGGGGCACAACGAAAACCTGGCTGAAGCAAAGGTCTGAACACAAGACCAGAGAAGGGGAGCCAGCCCCACCTGCAGTTAATACATGCTGATGGGCCGTCCACACTATTCCGTAACAAGCCAACAAACACGCCGCGTGGTCACAACCTGCTTAAGGGGCTGCGGTTCAGAAGGGTTAGTGTTCAATTTCCTGATAGCCACATGTGCATTGCCTTAATCCATTCAGCCTTCCTGATAATGACCCTACACAGGTAACTACTTTTCCCCACCCTTTCTACTTTATTCCCCTAATAAAATATATGAACACAAAGCATAGAGAGGAGAAGCCAAAAAATTGCCATTTTATGGTCCTGTACTGTCATGCCAAATGACCTATTTGTGCAACCAACTCCTGTGCACAGGGAAAAACACTTGGCTAGTGCTTCAGTCTGTATTTGGAGGAAGCACCAGCTGTAACATCTGAATTTGTCTCCCTCCCTAAAGGGTTGTGCTAGAAGTGGATGCACATCTCACAATGCAAAGGGCTGAGGGCAGTTGTGGGGTTGCAGGGTTGAGGAATGCCTCAGGGCACATGGCAGGCGAAAAATAGCAGCAGGGGCAATAAGAGGACTTGGTTGTGGTGCCATGGGGCAGTGGTTATCAGGGAAGGTCTGTCCTTCAGAGGAGAGGTGTTAACCCTGGGAGATAGTGTCAGCAAGCTTCATTCTGTCTCTGACCAACCATGACGATTAGCCAGTGTAAACAGACAGCTTGTTGCTCTAGCAGGCACACTGAAATGCTCCGAGCTCCTGAGCATGGGCTGTGGGAAAGGCTGAGTGTGTGCAGCCCGGCTGGAAGGCACAGAGACTGACCCAGGAGGATTAACTGATGAAGATGTTCATGGTACCCATGCGGAACTGCAGTCCCTCTTTAGAAGAGTGAAGATTGGAAGAGTCTCAGTCATGTCCTGTGGGATTCAGTCTGACCATGGTGTTTGTCAGGTTTTGACTACATTCCCCATTAAAAAAACACGACTCCTTAAGGAATGCGGGTTTTTTTTCCCCCATTTATCTTTTCTCTCTACACAGCAATGTTAGAGCTCTTCCCCCACCTCTAGAAAACTTGCGAAACTCAGCCTGAGCTAACACTGGAGAGGAAAGCAGGCACACGAAGGAAGAAGAGAAGAATTGGAGACGTGATTCTTAGTGTTTCTTTAGAAACGTGTTGGAAATATTCCCCCTCAGCATTACCAGGTGGTGAGAAAGGGAGAGGAATTCACTTGAGGAACACTCTTCCTAGGGGACCTGGCAAGATAACCAGCACTTCTGCACGAGGAGGCATGGATGCTCGGATAACAGCACCACTCAGTCCTCTTTCTGCAGCCTGGGGGCAGGGTGGCAGCGTGCTGTTTTAGGGGTGGGCATGGGGCAAACACAGCCTCAACAGTTGCCCCTATCAGCTAGTGAATAATAAAGCCCAGTAATCTTGTGTGCCTGCTCTTCTGCTCATGTTGTGGATGGTAGTGTGCTTCACACTCACAGAGTGAAACCCCAGGATGTTAAATAAATCTCGTCCTAATCACGTAGAGGACCTTCTAAAGACAGCTCACTTCATGCAGAATTTGGACGGGGCACCTCTGTGTCAGGGTAGAGCCTTGTGACTCAGGGATTCTGATGGTAAGCTCAGAATTGCCCTTTCTTTTTCCCTTTCCCAGGCTATAAAGCAAGTGATCATCCCAGGAAAGCGGCCCTTTCTCCTGGCAGGGCAGGAAAACACACAGTGGTGCCTGTGGCAAAAGATTTCCACACCAAGAAAAACGCCAGCCCATCCCTTGCCTGAGCCCCGCAGATGCTGACGCCAGCCAACAGTGTACGACCGGCCAGGGAGAGGACACGTTTCCGAATTCCAGAAATGATTTTGCACTCAAACCAGTCTGATAGTGTTCAGCCCAGCAACCTAATGCAACACCAGGTTCCCTGATTGTTCCAGCACCAAACAAAGGCAAGCGCTCCTGACATGGGACAGCTCTAACACAGACCAAGCCTGGTTCACAAGTGGGCAGAGACGGGATAAACAGTAGTTTCCCCTCATGGGTTTTTTTCAGCTGAAGCTGTTCATAATCCTGCTGTTGCTGAAAACTCCCCTAACGCCTGACACCATTACACAGATGCCTTCAGCGTTAACACATCTCTCCCACAGGCACCAAGAGATGCAGTGTCAAGGGAATATCAACAGTCAAGCACTGTAAAAATGTGCTTTCTTCAATTAGCTTTTCTGGCACTGACCTTCAGACTACACAGCTCTAGTCCTGTCTCATGCAAGGCTCATTTTTTCTTAGCTGAACAAAGATTAAGATTTTTAGAAGCAGATGGGTCTCACAGGAATTAAGTATAGGATGAAGTCAGTATGTGTGGCTGGACTGAACTCAGAAGTATGGTATTCTCGGGCAAGGACCGAATCTCTGAAGAGCACGGATGGGTTGCAGATGGAATCTGATGTGTTTGGTGATAATTTAATGTGGAGCTAAGGGCAGATTGCATTGGATATGTGACAGAAGTTAGTACTGACCCACAGTGAAATGCCACCTACTTGTCCTCTTCACAAGTGAATGAATTGTGTCACGCTAGTCCTGGCTAGCCTTGCCATGAGAGAGGATGCCCTGCTCCGTTCCCATTCCTGTGCCCCAGTTACAGTACAGTTTCAGTTATGCAAATGAAATAGGTTTAGTGAATGAATTAAGAACTGACCTTCTCTCACTGGTAAACCCCCCTGACACCTCAGACTCACCCCTGACCTCACAGATGGATTGGTTTTGGTGAGCAGGATTACCTGCAGCCCCACCCTGACCCTTCCCATTCTGGAACAGACACATTACAAAATATCCCCAGTGCCTATACAATCCAAGAAGGTATCTCTGGAGCCCTTTGCATTAGCTCTCTAGACCAGTCAGTTCTGCCAGGCACTGCCTGGCACTTTGAGCAACTTGTTATTTTTTGTTCAACCATAGTTTAAAATAACTTATCAACCAATCATAAAATGAATTTTTTGGTTTCTCCTGGCTCCATGAACACAAAGAGGTGCACGTCCTACCATAGGAGGAAGCAATGGCTGTTAAGTTTTACAGTTATAGTGGAAAGCACTGATCACAGCCTGCCGGCCTCACTACTGGATGTGACAGGCGGTGGAGGAGGTGGCTTGGCAACACATGCAGGTAGGGTTGACTGATTTAGGGGGGATTAGGTCGAGGTCCTCGTCATCTGGGATCTCATCTAACCGGTACCCATCCTTTAGCAGCTGGATGTTCAAGTCTTGGTTGATCTGCTATAGACAAAGAGACAAACAGTCAAACACTTGAGACTTGTTCTGATGGTCGGAAGGTGAAGGAGGTCCCTCATTCTGGGATAGATTTCCCCATCATCAGCAGCTGCCTCACCAGTGAAAGAGTCCCAGTTTTTGACCTCAGGTGAGGGTTGCCTTCTGTTCTAGTTTCTTCCAGAATAGGAATATCTCACTCAAGATATTCCAGAGTAGCAAGTTGATACACTATTTTATTCTGGAATAATCTTTTCATGAAGACAAGCCCTCATTTAAAGTGATGCAATAATGATATTAAACAAACTGGCAGCGGGAAAGTCCCTCCTCTCAGTCTGGGGCACACTGTAGGTGCTGAAAAGTGGTAAAGCCTCTTGGTTCTTTCTAATCTCAGATTCAAGTCTTGTCTAACCAGATCCGGGTGAAGAACACTTTGTGGGACCCAGAGTGGCCCAGATAATTTGATCTAGTCCCTGCTCTTGGCCATTCCTTTGTGTTTCAGATGTATTTTGCCCAAGGAAGGGAAACAAAGGGGAAGAGTTCCCAGCAGCTTGGGTGCAGAATGGCTGCTCAGCACCCTGGACATAAAATCGGATCCTGCAGAAGCAATAGCCAGAGGCTGAGAGCTAATTCGAGAGATATTTTAGGAATATATTCAGACACAATGCAGACGGATTAACAAGACTGAGCTTCCTGTCGTTTCTCTTTGAAAGGGCAAGAGTCATATCTTCAAGTCCTCCCTGGAATTTCTGTCTGTTCCAAGTAAACATGCACTGGGTGACCCTGACCACCCCAAGGACTGGAAATCACAGCACACCCTCAGATCCTTCATTTGTGCCCTTGGCAAGCATACGGGTGCTGAGCTGGCGTGACAGACAAGTTGATGCTTTTGTACCACGATGGCCAACACTGCGGGATTCGGCAGAACTGGGAAAAGCTTGAGGGAAGCCAAAGGTAGCTGTGAAAACAGACGACGGGCAGATCTCTGTGCCAGGGCAGTGTAGGGATGGAGCCAACTGGATCACCACGGGAGAAAGAAACATGACAGTTTCTGCCATGGCCCCTTCTTGACTCAGAGCGTCTACACCTCTGGTAAATTTCATATACAAGACCACTCTAAGCTGTTTCTAGCCTCTCTGCCATTACTATTCATGTCAAGGATGGCAGGAGAGAGTATAACTCACCTCAGCTGATGAGTATCCCGAGGAGGAATATCTGGACATGTCAAAGTCATCATCACTGCAGGGAAGGACAAGACATAGCAAAGAAGGAAACAGTTAGAGACACCTGTATTCCCTGCTTAGCACTACCTTTATCATGCCATCAAGCTGTCCTTGAGGCACAGAGAAGTTACATCAAGGGAGCCTGGACAACCACTTTCATCTGTGACACTCAGATCTTTCCACCACAGTGCTCTTCACTCACATCTCTTCCTACTTGTTTACACACAGACACCAGTTACAGCACATGCCAGAGGGAATGGAAGGAAGGAAGAGTTCAAGCAGCCTGCAGGAGCGGATTCATCAGGAGTTAGCTTCAGTGCTGCACTCTGCCAAGAAATCTCACTTGCACCGTAATGTATATCATCTTATTAACACTTTGCATACCTGTCCGTATCCAGGGCTACCAGTGGCTTTTCATCTGGACTCTGGTCTAACGACGAATAGCCCTTATTGGGAACGACGAGCCTGAAATAATTAAATGTTGTCCATTAAATACACAGTAAAGCTCAGTATCACCCATAGTCTAGAGCAAAGCTTCACCACAGAATCACAGAATCCTAGAATG
>NW_010234511.1:0-4395 GCF_000690775.1 Eurypyga helias
GCCGGGGCCGGTTGCGGCGAGGCGGGGGGGCAGGCGGGCTCTGAGGAGAGGGATCGTCCCTGAGGAGAAGACCCTTCTCCCAAGCCCTTTCCTTGAGGAGAAGGGTCTTTCCTGACAGGCTGACACCATCCCTGAGGAGAAGGGCTTTTCCCTGGGCCAGTGCCCTGAGGAGAAGGGTCTTCCCCAACAGGCTGACACCATCCCTGAGGAGAAGGGACTTCTCCCAAGCCCATTCCCGGCGGAGGATGGTGTTCCTTGCCGGCTGACACCGTCCCTGAGGAGAAGGGACTTCTCCCGAGCCCCTTCCCCTTGCCAGCTGACACCGTCCCTGAGGAGAAGGGACTTCTCCCGAGCCCATTCCCGGCGGAGGATGGTGTTCCTTGCCAGCTGACACCGTCCCTGAGGAGAAGGGACTTCTCCCGAGCCCATTCCCGGCGGAGGATGGTGTTCCTTGCCAGCTGACACCGTCCCTGAGGAGAAGGGACTTCTCCCGAGCCCATTCCCGGTGGAGGATGGTGTTCCTTGCCAGCTGACACCATCCCTGAGGAGAAGGGACTTCTCCCAAGCCCATTCCTGGCGGAGGATGGTGTTCCTTGCCAGCTGACACCGTCCCTGAGGGGAAGGGACTCCTCTGCTAGTGCTGACCCCAGGCCGTGAGGAGAAGGGCCTCTCCGGGGCGCAGCTGTGGTCCCTGAGGAGAAGGGCGTCCCGGGCTAGGCAGACCTGGCTCCTGGGAAGGGCCATCCCTGAAACACCTCAAGCAATACTTACGTCCCAGTCCCTACTCATTCTTTCTTTCTCTCTGCCAGTGGAAGTTGCTACCAAGGCCAATCCCTGGGATGGGAAGACGCTGAAACCCGAGAGCGTGCGATCGCAGCTGGACACTTCCCTGGAGAGGCTGAAGAGAGCGAGCGTGGAGCTCTTCTACCTCCATGCCCCCGACCACGGGACCCCAGTGGAGGAGACGCTGCGTGCCTGCAATGAGCTGCACAAAGAAGTAAAGTGGGAAGTCCAGACACGGACCATCTCTTGATTCCCTTCATCTTTTTAAACCAGGGCTGCTCGTTGTACCCTCGTGCAGCAGCGGGTTTGCACAACACTGGGCAGAGGGGACACAGATGACAGGGCAGAGCCAAACAGCTGACGCTGTGCTGCGTGTTCACGTGGTGCACTTTGTTCTCAAAAAGCTCTTGGAAACGTTAGAACCTCTGAACTTTGCTTTCAGCCCTGTTAACTGACTAGGCTAAGATTAGTGCTGGTAACGAGTGAAGAATTCTTGACCTGCATTAATCTAACAGTGCCATTTAAATGAGAAGGTGTGAATTCAAAAGGAACAGAAAGCGGGAAATAGTTTTGTCAGGTCATGTAATTCAGTCATGTCTAGGTACAAACGGACTTCTAAAGTCTGGAGCTGAACACCCTTTTATTCCTCTGCAGGGGAAGTTTAAAGAGCTCGGTCTGTCAAACTACGCAGCGTGGGAGGTGGCAGAAATCTGCACCATCTGCAAATACAACAACTGGGTGATGCCGACTGTGTACCAGGTGAGGGAAGGGCATTGCTGCTCTTGTGGAGGCTGAGATGAAGCAAATGAATATGAGGGTTACAGGTGGTTCTCTGGTCCTGACAGCAATGGTCAGTCCCCCTAGGGAGGGCACTGGGAGCCCCAAATGTCACCAGCCCCCAGTGTGCCAGATACAAACAGGGAAAAGGAAGCTGCTGCAGTTAGTCTGGGGAGTCCTTTCAGCAATGAGGAAGCTGAGGGAGGCCAGTCCTGAGAAAAAGCTGAGTGCACGTTTGCTGCTTGCGTCAGTCACTCCCTGGACGTGGAACTTTCCACATTACTGGCAATCCTTTAGACAGTTTGTTCCTAAGCAAGCAATAACCTTGTGTGACCCGAAGGCGTGCGTCTGGGTGAGAGCACTGTCGGGGAAGAGGCTGTTGGGGTGCTGGCGCTCAGTCGCGAGCTGCCGTTTGAAGCGCCGCGTCTCCCTCCTTTTCACACAGGGTATGTACAACGCGACCACTCGCCAGGTGGAAGCCGAGCTGTTCCCTTGCCTCAGATACTACGGGCTGCGGTTCTACGCCTACAATCCGCTGGCAGGTGTGGGGAGGGAAAGACTTGGAGACAAAAATGTGACATAGGGGCTGTAGAAGAGCCGGCTCATCCCTAAACGTGCCGCTGACCTTTTGCAGGAGGGCTGCTGACCGGCAAGTACAAGTACGAGGACAAAGACACACGTCAGCCCACTGGAAGATTTTTTGGGAATGACTGGGCTCAAGCTTACAGGGACAGGTATGTTCCGAGCCAGCAGACGAGCAGGGAGATGCGGCAGGAGTGACGACGTGAAGAAAAAACACGCTAATAATCTGCTGGGAGGAAGCAGAACTGACCAAAGCTTGTGCAGTAATTATGTCTGGACGTGTGATCAGGGCCGAGGCTCGTGACTGAGCTTTGCAGAGTGGTTTTTAGGCTCAGCTTCCTCCCGGCTTGCCACAGGGGATTGCAGAAGTCCTAAAAGGCTATGCAGAGTTGTGTGAGGCTTCCTGAAAGCCTTTTGTACATGATGGAAATATAGATGTACCATTCAGTGGAGATCCCGAGGGCAGTAAGAGCGATTTCTTTTCTTGCAGGTACTGGAAAAAGCACAATTTTGAAGGCATTGCCCTAGTAGAAAGAGCTCTGAAAGATGCTTACGGCCCCAATGCGCCGAGCCTGACCTCCGCTGCTTTGCGATGGTTGTACAACCACTCCAAACTGCAGGTAAGGGCTTGACGTGGCTGTAGCCGGCAGCCTGCGCGGCACCACCACACCCGGGCGGCTGTCGCTGCACACAGACAGGGACATGTCTGCGTCCAGTTGTCTTTAAGCTGCCCATCCCGTGTGCTTGTGGCATTCCAAAGCGAATACTGCTTTACATGCTCTGCCTGCCAGGCTCTAGGAATGAGCGAGCTGTGCCTTTCCCCATGGTATCCTGTGTTCATGGGAATGGAAGATTGTGTTAATTCCTGGGGTCTTGGTTTCCCACCCAGAGAGCTTCCCTGCGAGGAGATGACTTTGCTTTTCATCGGACTAGGAAATTAGTGGTTATACTCCCCATCTCCCAACATTCCTGGAGCCCCCCCGTATAGTAGGATTTGGCATGACTTGCAGGTGTTGACTTGCAAAGTTCTGGCCTTGTGAACAGAAATTCGTGGTGTCATTTGTCTTAAGATCCAGGATGTCCTGCCTTATTGGAAAAACAGTTTGTCCTGCAATAGCTTGGGAGGTGAACTAGGTGTATTTTGGTGACTCAGCAACCCCTCTTACCGCTTTCCAGGGTTCTCTTGGAGATGCAGTGATCATTGGGATGTCCAACTTGGAGCAGCTAGAGCAGAACCTTGACTACAGTGAAGAGGGCCCCCTGCTCCCGCCTGTCGTGGAAGCGTTCGATAAAGCCTGGAACCTGACTGCGCACGACTGCCCCAACTACTTTCGCTAGAGACTAGGGTAGGGAGAACAAAGCGGGTGTTGTGGGGGTGGATATCAAACACTAGTCCCTCGGAGCGTGGGAGAGGTACTCACCCAGGACGTGCAAACCGTTGGTGATTTTTGCTTGTATTAATGAAGCTTTGTAGGATCCACGACCACTGGCAGCGCTTGGATTGGCCCACACACTACTCTTTGTCCCCTCGTGGACTTCCAGCTCTATGCAGCGCACACACTACGATTTAAAGACGCTGCTGATTGGGGAAAAGGGATGCGTAACTGCACAAAGGCCCCAGTTCTGCTACAATATCATGTCTTAAGTACAAGAATAAAGACTTTTGCTCATCTCTTAACTGTACCTAGAGCCTGGCTGGTGTCTTCTTATCAGCACTCGGTGATTTTGAGCTAAATAGCTGCCTCTGAAGCTTTTATCAGCAGATAAGAACAAGCCCTTGTTATCTTCCCCAGCATCAGGTGCACTATATCTAAGTTGTGCTACGCTTACACACCTTCTACCTCACTTTCATGTTTGAGGTGGCATTTCCCTGGCTATTGACACAGTAACAGGCAGCAGCTACAACCATCTGAAGTTTTATATATAGAGTTATATATAAAAAAAGCATATTTAGGTCATCTTTTACAAAGAGCATATTTGAGCTGATCGTGCTTGTCCTCCGGGTGCGAACACGGAAAGGAAACATCCTCCTCTTTTTGTCTCTGAAACAGAGACCCGTCTAGTGTCCCAGCACAAGGGCTGCTGCTAATCCTCATTGCTGTCGTCACCGTCGTCCTCCGCTTCTTCCTCCTCTGCTGTGTCTCCCACAAGCTTCTGGAAGTCTCCCGTCTCAGAATTCCACAGAAATTTGATGGTGACTTTAAACTCCGCCATCTCATAGCCAAAGAGTTTCTGGGAAAGGACACAAATCGG
>NW_010234511.1:4412-5704 GCF_000690775.1 Eurypyga helias
CTAGCAAAAACACTCACAGTAAAAACTGCTTCCAGGTGGGAACTGCAGCAAAGCAGGAGCCAAACTAATCGCTGCAGGGTTAGGAACGCGTAAGGACGTCTGCCACGCCACGCTGACTGACGCCCAGAAATACCCCTCGGCTTCAAGGACTCGCGCCCTCCAGCGGCACGGGGCTGATTGCTGTGTATCGGGGGAAAGAGGCTCACGCAGACACCGCGTTACTTCACTCACCAGGACACGGGCTTGTTCGGGGGTGAGAACGTCCCCTTCTTTGCAGACCTCGTAATCTGAAAGAAGCGTCACCACTCCTGCAGGAACAACAGCTCTTAGGGTAGGCTCCCAAATATTGGATAAACCCACCAAAATGCAGGGTGCAGAGCCCAGACTTCCTCAAGCACCCCCCTTTGTGGCTTACGCCTTTCCATGCACAAATCAGCACACCCCAAAAAGCTGGGAGAGATCAACTCTTAACACACCCCCACATCTGGTTTCTGAATGGGATGCCAACGCGCTGCGTTAGGCCCTGTTGTTCCACTGAAAACAGACGGTATCTTGTAGAAAATGGGTTGTTTCACTTTGACATGGGTTTGGGAAGAACATAATGAGTTCTAACACCAGCCCAAAAAGTAGAAAGTTCCATCGAATTTTCTCCCAAACTGATTTCAACTTAAATAATTAACATTCTTCTTAAAAGATCTTCTATGCACAGATGAAAAGCGAAGCTTTCCTTCTCACCCGCTTCACGTACCTTTCTTTAAGGCCGTGGGCAATCCCAGCTGCCGTAACTGAGGCTCCATGGAGTGGGGGAACTGCTCCAAGGGCCCCGTGTCCAGGCTCACCGTGTACGTCGCCTTGTTCCCCGCGCGGGCAAAGTCCACCTCTCTGAATTTGGAGAACCACCTGAGACACAGATGGGTAACGAGAGCTTTAGCTGCGGAAAGAACGTCAAAGACCCCCACTTCAAGAGAAGCATCAGCAGGTGAAGCAGTCGAGCGGCAGAAAGGCTGCCCAGCGTTTCAAAGCCACGGCGTGTACTTACTCGTCGACCTCATCTTTGGTGCGGTTAGTGAAGAGGAGACCAACTTCACCTCGCAGGTGTTTGCTGACCTGAAAGAAAGAGGCCAGCCATGGGACTCGGGCAGCACCCAGCACTTAGCTTGGGTTCACTCCTGTACAGCTACAAGAGCTCCACCACCAACAAAGCTTTTGTGTCACAATACGGATGGATTCAATTAAAACACCCACAGAAACGCGACCTGAGGAAGCTCGGTGTCGTGGTTTAACTCTGGCTA
>NW_010234512.1:0-1144 GCF_000690775.1 Eurypyga helias
AGGAAAAAGTTCGGGAAGGAGCTGCTACAGACCATGGGTGAGGGAGCTGGGGGGCTTGGGGAAGGCAGTTTTAGCACCCGCCATACCCTTTTCCCTTCAACCTCTTCCCTGTGCTGCTTTTCCCATTTCCGTTTCCTTTCCAGATGCCATCCCCAGCACAGATCAGATTCGGATAACAACATCTTTGAAAAGCCAAAGGGGATCAGTGTGGACAAAAACCAAGTCAACATTCGAATTTTGGGAATTGGAAGTCGCCTTTCGAATTACGGGAAGAGGTCGCCTGGGAGCTGATGGATTGGTAGGAAGAATTCCAGCTACCAGGAAGTCGATTCCTTCAAAAAGGAATCTCGCCTGATGCCTCTTCCTTGTTTTTTTCTCTTAACAGGCCATCTGGTTTACAGAAGAGCAAGGCTTGGATGGGCCTGTTTTCGGGGCAGCGGATAAATGGAATGGAGTTGGCATTTTCTTAGATTCTTTTGACAATGATGGGAAGGTTCGTGGAATGCAAACTCTACCAGCTAGGATTGTTTATCATTTTCCATATGGGCAGGGACACCTTCCACTAGACCAGGTTGCTCCAAGCCTCATCCAGCCTGGCCTTGGACACTTCCAGGGATGGGGTACCCACAGCGTCTCTGGGCAACCTGTCCCAGTGCCTCCCCACCCTCTGCGGGAAAAAATCCTTCCTGATGTCCCATCTCAATCTCCCTCTTTCCGTTTAAACCCATTACCCCTTGTCTTGACACTCCCTGCCCTTGGGAAAAGTCCCCCCCAGCTTTCTTGTACCACCCCACCCAGCAATGAAAGGGGCTCTAAGGTCTCCCCAGAGCCTTCCCTTCTCCTTTCTTCCCTTCTCAGTTGGGGGCTGAACCCCCCAACTCTCCCAGCCTGTCCCCATGGCAGAGGGGCTCCAGCCCTCGGAGCATCTCCGTGGCCTCCTCTGGACTCGCTCCAACCAGTCAATATCCTTATGTTGAGGGCTTCAGAGCTGGATGCAGTATTCCAGGTGGGGGTCTCCCCAGAGCAGGACAGTCCCCTCCCTCGCCCTGCTGGCCACGCTTTTCCTGATCACATCATCCATGTCATTGATGATGTTCAACAGCACTGGTCCCAATCCTGATCCCTGGGGAATGCCGCTTAGTGC
>NW_010234512.1:1221-2092 GCF_000690775.1 Eurypyga helias
AGGAACAGGTTGCCCAGAGAAGCTGTGGATGCCCCATCCCTGGCTGTCTTCAAGACCAGACTGGATGAGGCTTGGAGCAACCTGGTCTAGCAGAAGGTGTCCCTGCCCATGGCAGTGGCATTGGAAATTAGATGATCTTTTTAAGGTCCTTTCCAACCCAAACCATTCCAGGAGTTCTCTCAATTCCATTCATTTACTCTTTCTTTTGCCTAGAAAAACAATCCCAGCGTGATCGTCGTTGGCAACGATGGCCAACTTCCATATGACCATCAGAAGTAAGTTCTTGGTGCCGCTGAGGGAATGTTTCCTTTGGAAGCAGGAAATGTTGCCTGACACTATAACGAAGAAACTTTTTTTTAAAGGTTTCTTTCCTTTGAACCTTCATTTCCCTTTTCCGTTTGAGTTTTTCCTATGAGTTACAAAGCTGGTTGTCTTCTTCCCAATAGTGATGGTTCCACCCAAGCCTTGGCATCCTGTCAGAGGGATTTTCGGAACAAGCCCTATCCCGTTCGACTCAAGATAACGTACTACCGGAAAACCCTTACAGTGAGTCCTCCAACAGTAACATCCTTGCTTGCCATCTCTTGGCTTTTATTCCGAGTGTGAGATATTTGAACTCTTGGAAAACTTGGAGATCCCTCGTGTGGTTTAATCCCTATATCCTTGGAAAATGTTGAGCTCAGGAGCGGGAGTTGGAAGGAGGGCTACAGGATGTTCAACTGGTAGACAAGTTCTTGGGAGCTACGTCAGTGCATCTGCACTTTCTCAGCGGGTATTGCTGATTTTACCGATCACAGAATGGTTTGGGCTGGGAGTGGATCTTAAATCCCACATAACCCCACCCCCTGCCATGGGCAGGGACACCCTCCAA
>NW_010234512.1:2418-2796 GCF_000690775.1 Eurypyga helias
GTTTGACATTCCTGCCCCTAAATCTGTCAAAATCACAGCCATGGCGTTTTCCCTGGATATAGCGGGATGATTTCCAAGCACTGCATCCCTGTGCTTTGCAGATAGGGGGGTGGGGCAGGAAACCTTTTCTGAATCGGGGGGTCAGCATCCCAAAACTAGTGAAGCAACGCACGCCATTCTGCAATGGCAAGTCTTTATCCTTGCAGGTATTAATTAACAACGGTTTTACTCCGGATCGGGATGATTATGAATTTTGCGTCCGAGTGGATGATACAGTGTTACCTTCCTCAGGATATTTTGGAATATCTGCAGCAACTGGGGGCCTCGCAGGTAGTTTCTTGCTCCATAAACTTCCGGTGGTGGGGGGGTGGAAGGAGG
>NW_010234513.1:0-536 GCF_000690775.1 Eurypyga helias
GGGGGGGGGTGTGGGGGGGTCACTACCTCTTCTTGTGGTAGAAGAAGATGGAGGCAGCCAGGCAGATGAGCACCATGAGGACCACCGGCGTGACGGTGAGCAGGACGTGGAAGCTGCCGGACTCCTCCTCGGCTGCCGGGAGCAGGCAGCCATGGGGGGGGGCCGGGGGACTCATATGACACAGGGACATTGTCCCACCACCACCAGGACAGCAGCCACTGATCCCCGGCTGTCCCTCTCCCAGAGCATCCCCTGATCCCCCAGCTCCCCAATTCCACAGCATTCCCTGATTCTCCAGTGTCTCAGTCCAGGAGCATCTCCCGATCCCCCAGCTCCCCAGCGCAAGAGCATCCCCTGATCCTGAGCATTCCAGTCTAGCAGCATTCCCTGATCTTCCAGTGTCCCAGTCCAGGAGCATCCCCCAATCCCCCAAATCCCCAGCCCAGCAGCATCTCCCATATTCAGCATCCCGGTCCAAGGCCATCCCCTGCTGCCTGCATTCCGGGCCAGCAGGATGCCCCAGTCCCCAACGCAGG
>NW_010234514.1:0-15186 GCF_000690775.1 Eurypyga helias
TGATTCTAAATTGAATATATGTAAATACCAGAGCAGAATATTTTTATAGAAATGTATTTACTGTTTTAACCTGCTGATGTAACAATTCCACTCAAACACTGGATGGAAGACACTGAGAAAAGACAGATAAACAGTTTTCCAATATTTTATTTGTTCTAGATAACTAATCCCTGGCACAAGTATTACTGCCATTTTGGGGTAGCGATGTGATAAACAGAAGTCCCAAAAAAACAGCTTCCATATTTTAATGCCAGTTTGGCAAAAAAAAACAGGTACTGCATTAGAGAAACCCTGAATTTCTTACTTTGATTGTCTGAACATCCTACCCAGGTAGATGCTCACACACACTCCTACCGTAGCAGTGCTGGGCATATGGACATCCATGCCATGCGCTTCATTTGCACTAGTGATACCCAGAGGACGCTGCTTGGCCTGCTGGCCCAGCTACACGGAGTCTCAAAGCACTGTATGACAACATATTTGGGTTTGTTGTAGTAGTTAAAGAGTATCTCTGTGCTTTCTTGAGAAGGAAAAGGAAGGAAGGGCAGTAATTAGAGAGATTGCTGTCATGCTTCCATGGATCACTACATAGCACAACAGACCAAACCTAACAGAAACATGATAGCAAAACGAGCCCAACATATGTAATATACTGTGGTATTAGGAAACCAGGTGAGAACATAACAAAATATGACAAAAACTTTTGTGGTACAGCTGTAATATTTTGAATATTGTATTAATTTGCAGTACCCTTTTCTCTAGAATACATTAGAAGCAGAAGAGATACAGAAGACAGCAAGAATGAGTAATTATGAAACCAATTCCATTCAAATAACTAAGTAGAACATAAATCTCCAGCCTAGAAAAGACATGACAGAAATAAAATAAGAAAGTCTGTTAACCCAGAGAGGGAACACGTGTAGGTAGGGGTCAGAGCTGGTAGAATCTGAAAACCATAACCAGATAAAACTGTCAGCAATTCAAACCAAAAGCTGTAACCAATTTTCAACACAAACACAGGCAGAATACTGCCAACTCCATCAGTGGTCAATAATGATCAAGAAAGAAAGAAGGCACAGGCATCTTTGAGAAGGGAGTGAGTTTTTGAAAATATCTTGCTAAAAGAAAACAGATTCCCTCGACAGGCAGCGCTTGGCCAAGCCCCATGTGCTCATGCTTCAACAGTGACATGTTTCTAGGCCATAAAACCTTTTTTCCAAAGCGTTCACTAGAAGGACAGAGAAGCTGCAGGTCTGACTCCTTACTAAAGCTACAGTGGTGCAGCCTTATGAAGAGCAGGATGCAGTTCGGACTGTTCCTTTACAACAGCACACTGCAGAGATTTCTCTACCCAACTGCCAAAGAGAAAGGTTACACCAGACAGCACAGCTCATCAGCACTGGATTTGCCACGGACAGCCCCAGTCCAAGGAACACACGGAACCACTTCATTTTAATGACAACCATCTCAAATTAAGTGCGGCCCTTATCATTAAGAAAAATAAACTGCATTTATTAGTCAATACTATGCTTTAGGAAAGGCACTACAGGGAGTTAGACTATTTTGAACGATTTTCTGACCCAGGAAACAATCTGGGCTGCAATAACATGTGGAGGCACCAAAATGCCAGAAGACAGAAAGCAGAGCATCTCTTCTTTAATTGGAAGGATGATAATAATAAAAGGATTGCTATTATATGAATATATTTGGTTTTTATCATAACTGTTATGTTTCTATTATTTATCATGCCTTCTGGTTCCAATCAGACAACACCGAACGTAACTGCTGCCTAACTAGCCCTTCCTACACCCATTCCACTTGGAAAGCAGGAGGAGTAAGCAGGAGAGTGAAGGTTTTCACTTTTCTTAACATCCAGTGTCGATCACTACCGGAAAAATCACACTGTTGTGGTCCAATCTGAAAATGTCAATGCCAGTAAGAAAAAAATCCATGGGAGTCTGGATGAATCCCTCTGCATAAGATTATAACGTGCACAGATTCTGACCAGGTGACATTACTTGTAAGGAGACCCAACCTCTGTACTGGGTTGTAAGACCCAGGACAAATACAGTTTCAAAGACCAAAACCCCTTAACTCTACCCTTGTTAAAGTAATTGCCATCCCTCTTTACAGTCTTGAAGTATTCAGTAACCGGAACAGACAGGAAGAATCAACATACTCCGAGAAGCTCCCACGGGACTCATACATGCCTCGTGACACCAGCAAGATAGCCAGGGTTAAACACACACACCCCCCAAAGATGAAACACCTCAACTCGCTAAAAGTTGCCACAAGGCACTGTCAAAAACCTGCAATAAAATGGTTCCAAGCATGCTTATAAATATAGAAATTTAACTGATCTCTTCTCCTTGATAAGCACTACAATGTGAAACCTATATAAAATATCAATTAAAAACCCCAAACTTAAGAAGTCAGCATCCTTGCTTGAAGAAGGGTAAACAAACTGCAGAAAGTAAGGCTTTTTCTCCACCAGAAAAACAGCCTCCACGTTCAATACGATGCAGATGTATAAATGAACCTGTCATATGATTAAAGTGAAAATATACTCTTGGTAAGCACTACAATGTGAAACCTATATAAAATATCAATTAAAAACCCCAAACTTAAGAAGTCAGCATCCTTGCTTGAAGAAGGGTAAACAAACTGCAGAAAGTAAGGCTTTTTCTCCACCAGAAAAACAGCCTCCACGTTCAATACGATGCAGATGTATAAATGAACCTGTCATATGATTAAAGTGAAAATATACTTGGCAGTTTTAGAGCTGCATTGCAACCTCCTTCCTGAGGAAAAAGGAAAAAAGAAAGCAAGACTATCAAGAAACATCACCGTTTCCAAGTAGCAGGCAGCTCATGCAAAATCCTCCAAACCTTTATTTAAAGAGCACAAATCGTGTTTGTTAACAAAACCAGCGGCATCTCGTACCATAAGGACTTCAGGGCCGTGGGTTACGGCACGTACCGCACAAGCTCACAGCAACACTCTGCGGGATGCACACCTGCAATCACACAACGATCGGAAAAGTTGCTAAGGTAAGAACTTTGCTGACATATACAACCTTTGTTCTGGCATCTCAACTCACCTACATACCCAACTTCCATCTGCCTGTTTTACACTGTGGAATTTCTTGACTGGGTACCACAGGGACGCCAGGCCCACACAACACGCTGTTACCTGCCATCCCACCTCTCCCTGCACGGGGACATAGGTAAAAAGCCTCCATGTTTTTCACATGGTAAAATACATCCCACATATAAGCACAGCTGGAAACACTGGGGAAAAAATAACGTTATCTACAAATCAAACATAGGAGTGAAAACAAAAATGCAAAGAAAATAGATGAGTCATGGTAAAGTTTTCTGTGCTAGAGACCACATACAGAAGCTTTGAACCAAGACCTTTCAGGACTCCTTAACCCAAATCCTGTCACGGACAGAAAAAAACCCTGTCTAGATGAAAGTCTAGATGGACAAGAGAGCATTGTAGGAACCCTTCTCAATACACGAACCCTAACAGCACGCAAGGAAGAAGACTGGACTAGAGCCAAAGTACAAATAAACAACAGTTCTCCGCAGAGTTTAAGGAAAATCTCTCTGAAGCAAGAGCTTAACTCCTGACAGCAACAAGTCCTTCTTAGGAAGAAAAACAGGCGGCTGTTGGAACAAATATTACAGCTAAAAAACCCTGAAGCCCTCTTGAAAGCTAGACAGGCAAAACACGATTACGCAGCAGCATAACAATATAGAGGAGCTAAAAAAACATTTCAAAGAAATATACAAGTATCATTTCATAGGCAGTTCCTGCTCAAAATCTCAATATAATATGCGTGAGTGCAACAAACTATTATAAAGAATTACTTAGAGAGACTGTGAACCACATACAATAAGGTAATAATCCCAGCAAACTCAGAGCCCAGCTGCTTCTTTACAATTCTCATTCTGATTTGTAAGTCCTGGTAAATGCAATAGTAGTAGCAGTCCTGGTAGCTCATAGTTCACTCTATCAAGTACTATAAAACTTGGAAGTATATACACAGGCCAGAATGAATTTAAGAAAACTTTTAGAACCATAAAAATGATACAAGTCTGATGTCTTATCTGCAAATTCACAAAAAAAGCTTCCTTAACAGAGCAGCATAATGCTAACTAGGCAGGTGGACACAATTTCTGGCTTTCCCTCTCAATTCTGCATTAGCTTTTTGAACAGAACACACACTACCATCAGCATTTAGCCAAAAGTGCACATGCAGTTGACTGTGGAAGGAAACGTGGACTTGCACTTTTCTCCAATATGACCCACAGCTCTGTGAATGCTCATTCACAGCACAGTACGATCAAAATCAGGTTGATCAAAGCATGTCATACTCCCAACTCACCACGTGATTCCCGAGGCTCCTAACAAACACAGCGCTACCGTATGCTTAACTGATATGCAAGAAAAGCATTTGTGTATTTTGGGTAGGTTTAGCTAAATGTCTTTTAATAGCAAATGTCTCGCAGTCGCTCCCCTCTCCTGAACAGCCCTGTGGCTGCAGGAGAGCTATCAGGCCAGCTATTCCCCAAAATCCCCTTCGAAAGGATGCCAAGGTTCAGATGAAAAATCAAATCAGCCTTGTTAAATCAGCACAGACCGCAGCGCTGAGCTATGTGCGAGGAGTTAAAGGTCTCCATGAAAGAGACTGTTTTATAAGACAATCTGGAAGAGATGAAGGTTTATCAGCACCCAGGACAATACGAAAAAAATGCCTCAGTTGGGGGAGACAGGAGACAGAATGAGGGAAGACACTAGTAAGCTAGAAGTAAGTCCTATTTATACCTACATAGCTTGTTCCAGGGATGGGTGTTTTAAGATGCATGCTTAAACCAGCAAGCCACAGGCACTACTGAAGGAATTCAGCAAAACAAAAAGTGTGTACAAGTCTTCTATTTCCTAAAACAGCAAATAGCATCCCAATATGAAGAAAGGCCGTTTCTGTAAGGAAGATGGAAGTCTGGGAATAAGTAACAGGGCCATCTAACTATCACCCGGGACAACACTTACTCCTTTGCATCTTTATCCTAAAGACGTACTGATGGAGGCTGAGCAGCTCACCTCTTCCAACCTGGTAGTTCAGACAAGCCTCTTCCAACAGTGCAAATGTCCAAGGCAAAGCTGAAGACACACTCTGGGGTGAAAAGCCAGGTCTATAGCAGTCAGTTTTCCACACCTCTCTAGATACTGGCACGTCAAAGAGCGCTGGTGGGCAGGGACACATCCATACAGTCACTTTCACGGGGTGACATTACCAGTCTGGATGTCAGAATCCTGATCACTACCATGGATTTAAACAAGTCAGGGACATTACAGGAGCCACAGTTCCCAGTGAGTTAAAATACTTGAGAGATCCAGGGCTTTCCTCTGCAGCAGCTAAATACAAGACTGACCACTGCATACCCACAGCCATTGCAGCAACCTTCAGTGCACAGCAGTTCCGTAGGTTAGACTGTAAACACCCAGGAGTCTGACACTGGAGCTTCACAAGACTTGAGAAACAACTGCTGAATAAAGACAGGACCACATGACCCAAAGTCACCCAGCTGAGCACCCGCAGTGGTCCATGCACCCACATACCCGACTCACCTGGACACCAAAATGAAACCGCCCCGCAGAACTGAAGTCCCACAAAAACCCCAGTTTAAGTCAATAGGGCTTTCTCAGGCTTCTTCAAAAAGAAATGTTCTTGATTTTTTAAGAGGTATATTCTGATTCCCTTGCTAATACAGAGGGTCAACTTTATGACCTGGATAAGATGTTCCAAGACTGCCACCAATAAAACGCACCATGACGCTAAGCTTCTGGACTAATAATATGAACTTTTTAGATGCTTATTACCTGATAAAAGAGTCTGAAATGGGAGAGATCCACCCACCAGAAAACCAGCTCTTTCATTCAAGAATCTTTTGACACTCTTACAGACTACAAGAAGAGCATTTCCTGTATTTCATTCTATTTCTTCAACTGCAGAACAAGGAACGGTACAGCTGTGTGCCCAGCACGCATCTCTGGTACTTAACGTACACGTTAAGTTGTCTGACTCGTCAGCACAAGACTCTGTTTTTAGAGTTTTGTTTCAAGTAATACGATGAAGATCCACTATGACCTAGAACAAGACGTTTCATTTCTTCGTTGCACAAAAATAGCTATAAACCTGATTCCAATTTCTTTGTTTGCACCACACTCTACTTTCTTACAAATTGTTTCCAAAACTGCAGCCTCTTCTGATGTTAATTGAGTGTTCACTTCTGCTTACTCTTTCAAAAGTTATGCTCTCCTGGGAAGTGATTTTTATATACAAATCATAAAGCTACATAGATTGCATGCTGGAGATGATTAAGAGAGGGCAGGGTTAAATTTATATCTAACGAAAGCCACAGATGTTGGCCAAATCTTTTCTATACGTACTTAAATAAGCATGAGTTAGCATATGCATGCCATTAGTATCATAAAGAAATTTACTATTTTTGTATTTACGCTGACTGTGTTGTGAAACTAAAGTAACTGCCACACTACAATAGGTTGGATAAGGTTCATTCACTGAACACAAGGATAAATCGTGAATATATGAAAATTTTTATCAAAATTGCTGGATCTTATAAATGTAGTTCCAATCTTTCAGTCATACTCTTGCCCAAAATAGCACATTTGGGTCGCTCTTCCAGGCAAAACTGTGACTGAGAAAAGAAATGTACAAATAAAACTTTCCTTCAGCAACACTGACTATTCCTTTTCCCTAAAAAAAAAAAAAAAGGCACACCGAAAAACTCAGCCAGCCATTTGGAATGATAATTCCCAAACCACAAACATCATCACATTGAAAGAAAATGCCATACAATGCACACAATTTCAGAAACTACCTGACTGAGGGGAGTAGTGACTGCTGTAGCATCACTGAAGACGATGGAACTGCAGGCAAAGGATCTCTGGACAACACGTGGAGAACAGCTAATGCTTTCACAGGGGACATTTACTACCCAAAACCAGCAGCTTCTCTGAAGGCACAGGGTAAGCATATAGCTCAGGGCAATTTTCTTACTAGGATGTAGCTGAACTTCCAAATTTATTCCACTCCCAGAACTTCATAAAGATATTACATAAATGGAAAGTATTTCTCATGGAATCATAAGCAGGAAAGAGAGAGAAAACCAAGGCCAAAAACTGCATATTTTCATAACAGAGGAGACTACAAGCGTGGGTCCCAGAGAACTACTGCTAACTAATCCCTAACTGCCTAGGAAAGGGGCCAAACCAGTGGAGCAGAAATGGTGTCAGCCTACAGATTACTGGGTTATCAAAGTTTGCATGAAAGTTTGAGTACAGTCAGTCTTTGTTTAATAAAGACAGGACTTTGCAAAACTCGCTTTCGGGGAGATGAAATGGAAATTGGAATCACATGGGGAAGATTAGTCCCAAGTACCCCGACACAGTAACAGGCTACACTGTGAGTCTGAATTTGAAAATACTTGCTCAAACAATCTGCTAAAAGTAAGCGGTGTTAGAAGTTACTAAAAAAAAAAAAAAGAATGCGAGTGTAGAAACACCTGAATAGAGTTAAGAATCTGGATTAAACCACTCTGCAATCACAGTTTCGATACTCAGTAGGTCAAATACACAAAAAAGACAATTAAAAGAGAAAAAAAGAGAGGATAATGTACTGTAAATAGTTCCAAGGACTTCCACAAATGAAATGGCTTCCACATGAGGACGGATTTAAAGATAAGGACCCTCAGCCTAGAAAAATAAGCTAAAGAGGAGGTGGGGGAAGAAAAAGAAAATATGATCAAAATCTGGAAAACAAATTGTGCAGAAAATATAAATAGGAAACATTCCTCTCCCCCTTCCCCTTCAATTAAACTGTCAGTCAGGCACAAAGGAAGTATTTTTTCTCTGTTCCATCGAACACTCTACAGAATTCATGATGCCATAAAGGTCTGAACTATAAATGGGCTCAAGAATGGATTAGATGTGCTCATGGGCATATAAGTAGCTAATAAACACAATAGGCCAGATAGAACCACTGGTTCTGCAAGTCATTTAAATACAGATTGATCTTCCAGACAGGCACCTCCCAGCCTCCAGAACTTTATACTTCCCAAGTTTTCTAGCCTTCCTTCAAGCAAGCACCCCGAGAGATGACAGCGCTGCAGTTGTCTGCCACAATTCCAGGCACGGAAGAGGGAATGCACAACACACATTTACCTGCCAGTTCAGCTCTAAGGTCACATGGAATGTCTGAAAGACCAAGGGGCAGCAAAAGGATTCCTCGCTGCATTAGAATAGGCAAGACACATTTGATGCGGTGCACAGGGAGGTTCTCCAAACATTATTTCCACACATGTAAATCCACAGATCATCTGTTAAACATCAGTTAAGCAACGGTGCAGGTTATACACCTATGCTGATAACGCAAATGGAAATTCATGAAGCAGAAACCTTCCCACACCACAGCCTTTCCCCTCCTTCCTCTACTTTCCTGTAACCTCACAATGCAGGATAACCAAGTATTTATTTTCAGAAAATAACAATTAAATAACATAAAGGACACCTTCTTGCACAAAACGGAGACAATCAAATCTGCTGTGTAAACACAAATTAATAAGTGTCAATGTCAGCGCATATCATTTTCCTACTACCCCAAAATAAATGATTATACATGGAACGGTCCAGCTGTTACAACCGAACAAACCGGACACCAACCCCTGTAGATAACCACGTGTGAAAGCCATGGCAGCAATAACAAGGAAGACAGGCACATAAACGTGGTGAAGCCGCCCTCTGAAGCTGCATAAACCAGCATCTCAAACCAACACAGCCTACCTTCTTACTCAGATCAAGCACACACACTGGGAAAAGCTGGCCACGAGCCGGCCGTGTGCACTGGCAGGCCGGAATGCCGCACGCACCCCCGAATGCCGTCCGTACCCTGGGCCGCATCCAAGGCGGCGTGGGCAGCAGGGCGAGGAAGGGGATTCTCCCCTCTGCTCCGCTCTCAGAAAGCCCACCTGGGGCCCCCAGCACAAGGCAGACCTGTTAGAGAGAGGCCAGAGGAGGTTCACAAAAATGACCTGAGGGCTAGAACAACTCTGCTGTGCAGAAAGGCAAAGAGAATCGGGGTTGTTCAGCCTGGAGGCATGCAGGTTCCAGGGAGACCTCACTGCAGCCTTCCAGTACATAAAGGGGCTGGTAAGAAAGATGGAGAAAGACTTTTCACGGAGGCCTGTAGTGACAGGACAAGAGGTAACAGTTTCAAACAGAGAGACCACAGACTCCTATGGATAGACTTCTGGGTGTATCCAGGACACTTATATTTGCCAAGGCAATCACTAAGATGAAACTGAAAAAGTAATCCCACAGCTTTCAGAAGAGATGAGCAGCTTACGTCTTGAGAAATACCCTGATGAACAAAAGTTCAAACCAACAAAAATACAAAACACAGGTCCAGATTTCAATAGCAAAACCTGATGGATCCTCTTGAGATTGCCATAATCCCAGAGGAAAGGATATGTGGAGCGACAGAATTTAGTCTCAAGAATTTGGAACCAGTAAGTAGCAGGAGAAGCACAGGAGTAGCTCGGCACAGACACTATGCTCTGCCACGCAGCACAGCTGAGACAGACTCCTGCACTCCGTCTGACACCCACGGATGTCCTCTGGGATTATGGCAAGGATATGTGGAGCAACAGAATTTAGTCTCAAGAATCTGGAACCAGTAAGTAGCAGAAGCACAGGAGTAGCTCGGCGCAGACGCTGTGCTCTGCCATGCAGCACAGCTGAGACAGACTCTTGCACTCCGTCTGACACCCACGGATGAGCACACAGATGCTTCTGTGACCAAATCAATCACTTGATCTACAATTTAAAGTAAAATCTACACCTGTGCTAAAAAGCTTCATTGTGCAACTCTAAGTCAAATTCAGTAGACTGAAGTTGTAAATGCATTTCCTCAGGGTGAAACTTTGCAATGAATTATTCTAATCAGGACAATTTTCATTTGTGTGTTGGGCACAATCCGTACCATTTCATTCAAAAGCAACACAAAGCATCAATGGAATTAGCTGCGTGCTACACCCGTATCTCAAGAGCAGAGCATTTACTTACTCCTGGTTCTACTTGAGTTCTATCTGCAATGTCAATATGGACAACTTCAACACTCTTCCACGTGTTTGGATCTAAATTGTGCACCTGCAAGGAGAGAAAAAGGAATGATTTCCATGCTGTCACCTTACACAGTGGTGCACCTTCTGCAGTATGTATGTGTGCCAGGGGCTTTTTCTGGACTTCATAAACAGTGTTCAAAACCTATTCTCTCATCCTCTGCCTTTCCAAAAGGCATAATCTTTACAGTTACAGGTTAATTCACTCACTAACCAATTTTAAACAGCTCAAAGCCTTCAGTTCTTATGCATTGAGGAAACCTGGATTTAAGATTAAACTGTATTCTCTGTCCCATTTGTCAGAACTAATGAAATCAAGCTCTAATTAGAAACATTACCCACTCAGCAATCTGCATGAGCTTTTTGATCTACAGAAAGCTGCACAAATTCCAAAGTACAAATACAGCAGGTTTCAATAACCTGACTAAACCTAGTAGGTTCCCTAAATCATAGGGCTGCCTTTATTATGGACCAGATGAAGCGTGTGTGCTATAAAAGGTGTAGAAAGGTGTATTCAGCTTCACACCTGTAGTCTGCCAGGCACACCTAATATGGCAATTACAGCAATCAGAGCTGCCCAAGAAATCCACACAACTGTAGCACAACGCTACAGTTCATCCAAGCACTGAAAACATACAGACAATTATTCCTTTGTGGATGGTTTATGTTTGCCACTAAAGATAAAAATAATCTCCTGGAGAGACCTGTAAACTGAAATCAAGTGTTTTGGGAGGAAAATGAGCAGCTTCAATACGTAACTGTACAGAAATGTCCACAGAGAAACTCCAATAGCTCTGTGAAACCTGTTTTCAAACAAATTTGTTAGCCTAAGTGGCACTAGTGTGTCTAAGGTAAAAGAACACGAAACTAGTAAGAATTTACTGAATATCTATTTAATATTTGAGAGTCAAGCATCTGCATTGACCTCAACACAACAAATAAAAGCCTTTTCTTGCTCTTGCATATCATTAGGTGAGACAGCTTTACCACCATAGAAGGATTTGAATGATGCTTGTCTTGTTTTACATTGATCACTGGGTTTGAATTTATGCAGTAATTATCCACCATTACCAGGGATAGAATACTTTATCTGGATGACTGTGTTGAAAATATTGCTAATGCTGGGTATCCAAATCCCAACTCACGTTCTCTGATGTCCCCAAATCCGGTTTATGCCAGGTCTCAATTTTTATGAAGAAGTCATCTTTCATGTATTCATTCTGTAAGAATTAAAATCAAAAAAACATGAGTCTGATTACACTTCTCTGCTTAAATTTTAGATAAATGCTATTTACGTAAAAGTCACTACTCAGCCTTGACTAGCAACACATCCTATTTAAGTTATAAAAGAAACAGTCCCCTCACCTACACACACAAATAGTTACAATGAGGTAACTAGTATCAACTACAGCAGTAAGTACTAAATTAAAGCCAGTCATGTTTGAGAAATCCACCTCTAACTTTGCACATACAGATAGATATAATACTATTATTACCATCCTTCTTCCTCAACCCTGAAATTCATTACCTCTGTGTTCAGTTAGGTTTGTCTTAACTTTATCTGAAAACAACTAAAATACATTTGCATTACACTTTAACTTAATGAGACCCCTCTGAGAGGGAGGGGTAATAGCCAGTAACTACGAGATGTTCCTGTGTAGCACAGTTGTGATCATAAAGGCCCAGCTAACCCCTAAGCTGCATGCCTGAAGACTACCAGGGAACAGTTCCAATTTCAGAAGTAAGAAAGCGTACACCAGTGCACCCATCCATCACCATGAGTCAAGCTAAACAGTTCACAAACTCCTTTGTCACTCCTTATGCTGCATCCACCTAGTAACAATCTACGTCAGGTTCGTGAGCGAGCAGATAAAGCAGTTTAACATTAAAATTATGAGCTTCCTTAAACAGCTCACCAAAATATATACACGGGGAAATGAAATCTTAATGATCTCTTTCCCATGTATCTCAAATAGAAAACAAAACCCCCCAAACCACGATCCATTTAGATTCTCAGTTAACCCATTTTAATGAGGCAGGATTTCACTTGAATTGGATTTCAAACAGTTAGGGACTGACTTTTTCTTTTACTGCTCTTCCTGCATTCCAGAGTGTAGAAACCTCTGATCTGGCCTTTTTTTCTTTTTTAGCATTCTGTCTCACCAGGACAGACATCATGCAGCTGTGATGGTAAGTAAAGGCATAAAAGAACATGTAAAAATGAAAGCATTTCTCTGACAAATTACAGTTCTTTCTAACTATAGCCCAGTGCAGACAAATAAAGTAACAGGGAGCCTTATGCCAGGAACCCTGGCAAGGCACGTATAAAAGGCTGGAGCTCGCTTGCTGGAGTCAGGAGTCAATCGTAGCAGTGATAATAGATAAAATTTATCTTAAAAAACGCAGCATAGGACTGATAGTAACTCAGATACTCACTGTCACAACTGGTCGTCGGAAACACATGCAATGAAAAAGAAAAGGAAACACAAAGCATTATTAGATACAGTTGTTTCTGAGAAGTCTCACATATGACAGCTTCACAGTACAGGACACATTCCACGTGAGCCTAAGAGCATTGGGGTGCCTCAAGCAGCAGAGTTCAGCAGACCTGCAGGTGCCAGCATTAACCTTAGAAGTTCAGGATAAGATAACGCAAACGAAATCAAGCCTATTCTTAGAACTGATGTAATTAAAAGTATTAAAATAAAGCAGTCACCTTATTCTAAGTGACTACAAAGAATTAAATTATTTCCAAACACAGATGTTAAGAGAATGACCTCGTCAGTTTACCCTAGAGACACTGGATACTAAGACTCCGTAGGAACCAGTAAACTGGCCCAGTGAGGCTGCTCTTCAGAAGCAGCTCTGCTCTTCACAAATGCAACATTAAAATTTGAAATATATTTTCCACTTGATGGCACCCTCTTTTCTCCTAAATCATTTAAGGTCACCCCTCGACTGAACCCCGACAGCAAAACACACAATGGGAGACCTACTTGTTCTACAGTAGGGATATGCATTCCAAGCCTTCTCGTGGAACACCAGGGAGCCTTCTGGAGCAAACATCCTTACAAAACCAGGAACTTTACTGTGAGAAAACAAACATCATCCACATTTTTTTTACATTGTTGCCAGCTGAAAATCTTCATTGGGTTCTTCCACCCTAATAAGAAGGGCGCATTCTATCTAACCACTTCACAGGTTACGATGTACAAGTTACCCACAGTTAAACAGGCAGGAACTCCAACAGTGTTACTGATCATAAAATAATTTAAAAAAATAGGGAAGTAATAGTAAGATAATTAAGAGAGTGCTAGAAAAAATTTTGGAAGCACTATGATCATGATGAAGGCTGTGCTTTCTTTTGTCTTCAAGCGCAGCAAAGACAACAGCTGAGGGAGGGCACTGCCCAAGGGAGGTCACCTCCATCTCCCCAAACGCCAGAAGAGGAAAACCACAGCCAACTGCAAATCTATTCACTTCTTCAGCTATTTACATCTTTTTTTTTGCCCAGCTATAAACCTTTGGAATAGTAATCCTCACCACTTGACAGCATGTTACACATTCTCTCACGGCTGCCCTCAGGGTACTGCAGCCCCCTGGAGTAACGTCCACTGCTAATCCCTGGAGTGTCAGACCCCATTTGGGCCAGTTTTCCATCAACCCAGGGCTTACCCACTCTGCAATGCATGTGACTTCTGGAAGTATTACTGACCTTACTCAGCCTCTCTCAGAAAAGCATTACCCTACCACACCGCAAGAACTTGTGTGATGCCTTACAGGATGTTTTTAAAGGGCATTCTGGCAATAACAACTCCTCCTTAAATACCACATCATGTAAAAACATTATTCCTTTGTAATGCAATAACCATCCTCCTTTTCTCTAACCTGCTGTATCAACATTCCTGTCCTTTGGGCTACCCTACAAAGCATCCGTGATGCCAACCCATCATTTCAGCTATACACTAAGGATTCAAATTATTCCCACTTAGAGATGCATTTGCCTACCCACAGACTGGACATTTTGCATGGTTCTCCATTACTCTATCCCACATATTTAAAATCCTCTGTGCGTTCCCCCTCACCAGACAATTCAGGAAATTAAAGAGCGTCAGGAAAAGACAAGTCAGTGCCCCAGAAGAGTAAACAACAAAAGGCTGCCCTCACTGTTAAACAGTTCTCACTCGACACCAAGCGACCATCATAGGTATCAATGCTTTTCTCACCTCTTTAAATGATAAATTTTGTGAGTATATTGTCCCTTCTCGCCATCCTTTTCATAGGGCTCATTTTTTAAAACTTGAATTCCTTCGCCGCCTCCTGTTTCATTTTTGCTAGCTTCTGCCACCGAATAAAGCTGCCCAACTTGATACTGAAAAGTTAAAGAGAAGTAAAATCTCAATATTGAAGTTACCCAAAACTTTTAATACGTAAAAAAAATCTAGCCGTTCCCAATGAAAATTTGGTAGTACAAATAAAATGACCAGGAATAAGATACACCACATATAAAAAAAAAAAAGTGGTAAAATCTGACAATCTGCTGGCAAAATTTATCTGGGATTCGCACCCACCAGGTCTGTGCTCAGCCTATTTCACATTAATACAACACTTCGGTACGGCATCCCAAATATGTTATTCTCCATTTTTCTCAGTCTAAAAGCAACGTACGTATGTTGCTCTTAATTGTATTAAAAAATAATCATTTTTACTTTACAACATTTTCAAATGTCTGATTTCCAGCCCTGAACCCTCCAAATTCATACTTTTAACCAACTAGATACTGCCCTCACAGGACCCATAAAATGCAAACTGAGAAGGAGGCAAGTGTAGCATTTCCCCTCAGATGTTTAGACATCCTACTGTGCCCATCACATAAACGTATCTCAGTGCCATTCCAGTTGCTGGCTTCAGATTTGGGACGATGATTCCTACCTTTGCCTTTAGGAAAGGCTTGGAGTCACTCAATGCCTTGATCAGC
>NW_010234514.1:15217-16818 GCF_000690775.1 Eurypyga helias
GAAAATTCTGCTGTAGTGCAGAATTGCAGAACTTCCTTTGCTTGCTCGTAAGCCACGGAGTGGCTGAGAAACAACCAAGGGTCCTTTGCCGGCAGGCATTTGCCTCTGAAATTCACTGATCTGCAAGAGGTTAACTCTGCCTGACTGCTGGGCACACAGCACAGGAAACACTGGGATCCAGGCTAGTCAGATTTAAATCACACCCCAACATCTTCCCACCCCTCGCCCCAGAACAAAAGCAGGTAGGATGAGGACATACCTCTTGCACTGAGCAAGGTAAAACCACTCGGCTGAAAGAGGAAAAAAGCACGTTCAACAAAATGAATAATTAGGCTTCATCTGCAGATAACAGATATAAACTGTAACAAAGACATTCAAGAAGTGCTGAAATCAGTTAATTGACGTTTTCTCTGTGACAATAAGGCTGCACGGATATAATGCAACCAACCCAAATAAAATTCAATGACAAACATTACAAAAGGGAAAAAAAAGGTTAAGAACATTAAAAGTTGCAGACAAGAGCCAGGAAATTTGGGATCTACATCCAGCCCTACCATAACTTTGTATGGTGCTACAGTGTACAGTCTGGTCTGTACAACTCAAAAGGAGGACAAAGGTGCAGGTCCTCAGAGCCCACAAATGAATTTTGGCACCCTAACCCTAACCCATTTAAAAAACCAGCACAACTCAGATCCTATTTAGGTGGCAGGAGCGAGCGTGTCTTAGGCAAACAGTTTAGTTCTAATACAATGCACTGTGCAGTTGTCAGGGGACGCAGAAGCTGATTTTCCACAGCAACAGTACGATGCACTGCACGGCCTGTCTGCCTCAGTTTCCCCTTTCATACTAAGACAGACAAAGACGATGCAAATCAGTATTGTTGCAAAACGACTAGAACAACTGCATTGTTCTGAGGGCTTTTAAGTGATGCCACCTCCTTTACTGAAAACCTTGTGACTGCTTAGATTCAACACAACGCAATCCTTCTGGAAACATGGATATAAATCAAGCCTGGTTAGCTGCTGCAACTCCTACTACCCTCTGCTGCATCTGCGCTTTGTGAACGGCGAGTTTGATGTTTTTGCTTGGGTACCACGATGAAGATGACTTCAGCAGCTTGAGCACCCTGCACGGCAGAAAATGCAGCAAGGATGACAAAACCAATCACCCCTGTGGATCAAACTCAGTCTTGCAATTTCCATCTAACTTCCTCTTTATCCCTTAAAGACTTTTCTATTTCACTCTACTATGTGCCTCACTGAAGAGAGTTTCATTTCATCTGTGAAACCTTGGGAGAGAAACGGAGACAATCAGCCTCAAATGTTGGCAAGTGTCAGGCTGAAAGCAAAGCTGTCATGCAAACGCAGAATGGCCAAGTAGCAGTCAAAATAAAACTCCCATAAGGACCGCTATTACATCTCATTAAAAAAAGCCCTTAAATTCTTTCTAAAGCTGGCTAGCAAGACCAGTAGCAACAGAAGACGCCTGTCTTGGCATGAGCAGATACTGACTCAATGCCTAGAGAGGATGCATTTCTGGCTTGCAAGGTGATACAGGAGATTTCTGGGCAACTTCAGCTTTAGTCTTCAGCAGGGCACTAT
>NW_010234514.1:16849-17817 GCF_000690775.1 Eurypyga helias
TACAATCAGGAAAACACAGCAAATACACAGGTACAGGGAAGGTGAGAAATTAAAGAATTGTAAGGAACAGGATTTTTTGATCTTAAGAACAATGACAGGCAAACAATGCAATACTTCAAAAGAGCTGAGTAACAAAGAAATCTGATGAGAACTTATAAACAAGTACACAGCTCACCATTATCTTGTGGGAAATGCAAGACAGACAGAGAGCTTCTCCTACAAGGACTGGTGCAAGAGCAGAACACTTGGTTCCACATGCCACGCTACCAGACAGCACTGGCACCTCAGTCCTGTCCATTTGCACTTACCCACTGAAGTTTAAGTAAATCTTTGAAGTATCTTTGGAAGCCTGTTTGGAACCCAACAAGCACATTTACTACTCTCTATTGTTTTGAACCTACACACCACCTTTACAACAACAGCAGAGGCTACGTATTACTAGACTTCAAGGTAACTTAAAGCCAAAGGTGGGGGGCAGGGGGACGATGACAGACACACAAACCCAGTGGTTTGCTGCCAGAAGACTTTAAGAGAAAGATCTACCCAAGGACACAGAGTCCCCGGCCCCACCAGAACAGACAATAGAGTCCAGTGAAGGACTCAGACATCACTCCAGTCCCTTTCTAAGCAGCACAGGGTCCCAGTGCAGCTGCACCCGCGATACAGCGCTCCCTGCAACGTCTGCCAGCTTTGCAGGGACACACGGACATCGCCGCCTTGGTGAAACATTAGCCCCAAGGGAATGAGCCTCAGAAACTCATTGTGTGGGGACACCACTCGCTCGCTCCGGGGCAGGGATTCGCAGTCAGCATCACCTCGACTGCAAGCGCACGCCCAGGTGCGTGTGAGGCCGATGGCATATTCCCTAACTATCAAGCAGCTACTTAAAGCCGAAGGCACGGGAGGTGGAAACGGTGGAAACGGCGAAGAAGCAGAAGGCAGCCCCGGACCCAGGCCGGCACCGCTCC
>NW_010234515.1:0-1141 GCF_000690775.1 Eurypyga helias
AAACCATTCTGGGATTCTATAAACACGAAAAATGTACAGCAGGGACCATGTCGCTGTCATCTGCTGCTGCCCCCAATCAGTGCAACCCTCTGAGCTTCAAGAGAAACCAGATCACAACTTGTCTGTCAAGCGCGAGGTTTATTGTACGCAACGTGTGTAACGTGTGTAACGTGTAACGTGTGTAACGACCGATCTGGTTACCCGATCAGTCAGCAGCGCGATCGGCCGGAGGACCTTTGCGTCCTTCTGCTGATGAGGGACTTCCCGAAGGGGTGAGAAATGGCAATAACTAATAGTGCTGCCTCTGGGCGGACGGGCAAGCGTGCAGCACTGGGCGTGCAGCGGGCCAGCCCGGCCTGCGTGTACTGGCCGTCAAAAAAAGGGTGACTCGAGGTGAATTTAATAATATTACACTAAATTTTCTATCTCCTCTTTTTGTTATTCTAATTGTTAGAATGCTGGCATTAAAAAAAAAAAAAAGATCTTTTGATTGAAACCCAGTTACTTGCCCCCTTCTTGTTCCTTCCCTGAAGGAAATCTTGATCCCCCGTCAGTGGACAACAACGGAACGGAGCATAACGAAGCTAGTAATGGAAATGTCTCATTCCAGGTAGCTGAATCTCAGCAGTAACCGGATCATGAGCTCTGTGTTTAGTCTCCACCATGCAGGGAGCAGTTCAAACTTGTTGGTGCAGGCATAACGCACGGAGTTCACAGCTCTGACGGCATAATGGAAGCAGCCAGATTCATGCATGAGTGGGCAGGAGTCACTGAGGGAGCCTGGGGTGCGCAGGGAGGGCACAGCACGCTTTTAGGGGGCTCTCGCACGGTCCCATTTGGCCCATGTACTCATGTAGACTTACAGCAGCAACCTCTGGAGATGGATTTGCTGCTGGGAGATGAGATGCACCAATAAATGGGTACCTTGTCATTTTGTGGACAGGTAAGTATGGACACACAGTAAGATTTCTCCTCCCCACTGACTGCGTTTACATTTTGTTTCTTTTCCGAAGCGGATGCAGTAATAAAGCGGTTTATCTCTGGGCACACACTGGAACAGGGCAGACAGCTGTCATTAGGGAGTATAACCAGGCTGCTGCTGGTTCTATACTGCTCTGGTTTAACCCCAGCGGGCAGCGGA
>NW_010234515.1:1193-19459 GCF_000690775.1 Eurypyga helias
AAGTGAGAAAACTGCTGGGTTGAGATACAGACAGTTTAATAAGTAAAGCAAAAGCTGCACACGCAGGCAAAGCAACACAAGGAATTCATTCCCCACCTCCCATGGGCAGGCAGGTGTTCGGCTGTCTCCAGCCCTCCCTCCTTCTTCCCCAGCTGTGTGCGCTGAGCACGATCCCATATGGTCTGGAATGTCCCTTTGGTCAGCTGGGGTCAGCCGTCCCGGCTGTGTCCCCTCCCAACTCCTTGTGCCCCCCCAGCCCACTCGCTGGTGGGGGGGCTGAGGATCAGAAAAGGCCTTGACCCTGTGTCAGCCCCGCTCAGCGATAACGAAACGTCCCTGTGTTATCAACGCTGTTTCCAGCACAAATCCAAAACACAGCCCCGTACCAGCTACTGTGAGGAAAACCAACTCTACCCCAGCCAGAACCAGCACAGGTAGACGCTATTTTACAATGTAAAGGGTTCTTCAATGGTCCTGTAAGTGTGGTTCACTGTTCAAACATGTTGGGAGACTGTAACCTTTGCGCTTGTGAGCATGACTGGGAGCACCTTACTCACAGCTGTTCCACCCACAGGCTTGGCACTGAACGTTACACCTTCATAAATACTGTTTGCTTATTATCGAGGCGATAAGGGCAGCATGTATTTGTACAGAGCTTTTAGTTACCTCTCACAGCACAAAGCTGCTTCTTCCCCTTCCTCTTCCTGACTCTGTGCTTCGTCTCCCGGAGGATGAACGATACCTTACTGACAGAAACCAGCTTCCTGGGCGACGGTGAATTCCCGCTGTAAAGGCTGGCTAGGGAACACCACGGCACCAATGGGCCTCCAGAGCACCAAACACTCCAGAGCCAAGCAAGCTAATATATTGATGCTAGGGCTTGATTCTGCGGGAAAATCTACCCTGTTGTACAAGTTCAGGTATAACGATGTTTTTCTAACAATTCCGACCATTGGATTTAATGTTGATATGATTGAAAGCGGGAAAGATTTTACACTGACCTTGTGGGATGTTGGCGGACAACAGAAAATGAGACCGGTTTGGTGCAATTTCCTGGAAGATGCAGGCGGGCTGCTGTATGTTGTGGACAGCGCCGATAAGCGACGCCTGGAAGAATCAAGGAAGGAATTTGAACTCATTTTAAAGAACGAATTTCTGAAAAGCGTACCAGTCGTCATGCTAGCGAACAAGCAGGATCTGCCTGGAGCTTTGAACGCTGAGGAGATAACCAGGAGATTCAACATGAAGAAGTACTGCAGTGACAGAAATTGGTATGTACAACCCTGCTGTGCTATCACAGGAGAAGGTCTGTCAGAAGCTCTCCAAAGACTAACCACATTTGCAAAACACTACAGCAGATCAAAGGAGACGTCTACAATCTTTAAGGAAATCGAATCACTTTAAGAATACCTATCATCAAATTCCGGTGAACGTTAATCAACAGAGTTTGTTGGACAGACTAAGTCTGAAAACACTGGATTCTGGAGAACTCCTATAAGTACATATTTATAAAAACTTGAACAATATTAAATTATACTGTTATACCTGCATATGCTTCTGGGATACGACTCTGCAGCATTTTATTACTGATAGTATACTTGTAGTTATTTGGCTCAGAAGTGTGGCTGTTGAATGAGGAAAAAGGTGGAGATACTGAATTTTAGCCAGTGGAAACAAAATAGGTGAGCAGTGCTTAAATTGCTTAAATCAAGTCATTTGTCAAGTCGTTTGTTCAGCAAGAAAAGTGAGAGAGAAAATGTTTTGTAATAAATGCTCCACGCATGTATTTCTCATGTAAAAATACAGTCGGTTTTGGGCTTAGCTATGTACAGGAGAACCTATGGATCCAAACTACTTGTTGGGTATTGCTGCATTTTAGAACTGATTATTCCAAATAGACTTTAACAACAGCACCTGCTCCTCATCAGGGCACAGAGAAAGCTGAGATCTGGTGCTGTCTGCAGGGTGCAGGTCTGATGCCCCCTTGTACCGGTGCCCACGCACCGATTTCCTTGCTCTGCACGGTTGGATCGCTCTCTCCGGGCAAGAGCAGAGGGGTGGCAGCCAGCTTGGGGTCAGCCCAGCGAAGCACTGACCCCCATTGGTTTTGGGTGGGGGATGAAGGGGGTAGGGATGGGGGGTTGTCTCACTGGCCATTTTCTAATAGATCTCGATGGATTCTGTCCTGCCTGTACTGAAGCCACCTGAAATTTTGTTACTGTTGAATTTAGGTTTGATTAAATTTGACATGTGTCATAGATTGCTAATCCTATTACTAGTTTGTAGAAAAATATTTCCAAATGGAATTTCAAATTTCTGTTCAGATTTCCTGATTGATGGAGTGCATTAGTACTCAGAATGCCATTAAAGCAACAAAGGATTGACAACTAGAAGACTAATCAACCTTGAAAAGTTTAAACACTGAGGCTGAGAAGTTAATAGGGCCTGCTCTTCTAAAATCAAGGGAAAAGACCATCTAATTATTGGTTATTCAGTCCCCAAAAATCCAGCCCAATTACTTCTGCCGTCTTGAGCAATGTCTGCAGTGGTGGGATGCTCCGGTGGCTAGGATGATTGCTTAGATAGCTGGATTTTTTTCCCCTATGTCTGCCACCATCTTTGACCATGGGCAAGTCATTTAATCACTCCGTGCCTCAACAGTCCCTTGGCAAAATGAACTCCCCAGTTGTGCACTCTGAAAAAGTGGCAAGGGTCAGCGTGTGAGCCCTCCTCTTGTGACAAAATGATTATGCCAAGTAATTCAGGTAAGAAATTTGTAATTAGTTCTCACTAATGATCAGGCAGGAATTTCAAGTTACAGAAGGGTGAAGCAGCAAGAAAAGCACCCAGATGCATCCTGTTGTCTCATGCATATATTATTCAAAGACAGAAATTCATCATGTGAATTTGCTGAAATAGTAAACAAAGGCAGGTTTCTCAACAGAAGTTGTTATTAATACTGAGACTAATTACCACAGGCTAAATGCTGAGTCACGTTGAGACTACATTTCTGAAGGGAGAACAGGTCTTTAGACTCATCATTGCCTGGTCTGATGATTTAAGCTCAATATAAAATACCTTCTGCCTCCCAAAAAAGGATTTTTAAAAGTCTGCAACAACAGGAACATTAGTTTCCTAAACCCAACAATCCAGTGTTTAAAAATGGACTGTTTCAGGTCGATACATTTATAAACATTCACATGTGATGTTACCTAGTGAATACTCAGTGGTTTAATCTAATCATATGTCTATTATAAATCTGAATCTAGTTCACTGGCCTCAGGACTTCCTCAGGGAGAAATGCTCCTTGAGAGATTTAATGAGACTGCACCAGGGTCTCTAATTAGACAAGAAGCGAGTTCTGAAGGGAGAAATAAAGTAGTGTAATAGACCAGCTCATATGGCTAAGAAAGAGAATAAGCTTTTGGGTTCACAGTCCCTTCTCCAGGTTATCACATTAGATTAAATGACAGTCACATTGACATGAAGAAAATCTTTTACATTATGCTTCAAAGGAAATAAACTCTATTCCATTGGCTTTACAGAACATCAAGTATTTAAGAATTGATTTTTCTAAGAGCTTGGTTTCCTAAAGAAGTGAAGCCATGGCCATTTTATCTGCCCACAGAGACCCCTACCTTTTTGAATAGTTTTTAAGCCTTAAAACAAATATCAATCAAGTTCAACAGAGAAGTGTGTTCTCAAAGGAATTACATGCCTAAAAGTTTAATTAAAAAAATCAGTGAGAGAGAGAAAAGTGACCGTACTGGTGCCCCCTGCGAAGCCAAGGCTGATAAGGTACAAAAGGCTAATCCCTGAGGAGATAAATGTTCCATCTGAGCTGCAAGAGAGCCTACAAGAGGACATAAATCCACAGAGCCCAGAGTTAATTAGCTCCTCTGCTCCTGGAGCTAGTTGGTCTTTCTCTATACTGCGTGAGGAAATAGTGGAGATGAGGGCTTCTTTAGGATGAGGAGACAGAGGGTATAGAATTCACTGCTTCAGATTTTCCTTTCTACACCTGGAGTAAAGAATCTCCCTGACTGCTCATCATAATTTGGGAAGGATCCCAGAAAAAGCATATTAGGTGGGCAGGAAGGTGCAGAGCGAACTTCTGGCCGAGTTCTGCAAGAATGCAGAGCAGAGCACCGCGCTGCCGCTCGGCAGCCGGGGCAGCTCCTTTCCCCAGCCCACGAGCAGAGCGGGGTTCATTCCCAAGGAAGATCAGTGGTCAGCGGCAGGGGAGAGCGGGGACCCCTGCTCCACTTGCCACAGCATCTGTGCCTTCTGCCCTCACCCCAGGGCACTGCCCGGTCCCTGTTGAAAGCCTGGGAATTGTTTGATGTCCAATCCCATCACGTGTTACATGGTAAAATCAATAGCAAGGAAGTTACAAAGGCATTTTACAGCTTCATCCTGCTCTGGAAAGGTTTAGATCTTTGGACTGCTTGGCTGAACAATAGAATGAGCAGAATTGTCTTTATGTTTCAGAGCACAACAAAGTGGAATTCTACTTGTGTAAAAAAACAGCCTGTAGTGTTGTAAGCCTAATTTATTCACGCACAAGTTTTGTTTTATTGTTTGGAATCTATATAGGTTACTCATTAAAAACAATTTTAGGAGTTTTGAATGGTGCGGGGTGATTTGAGAAGGTGACAAACCGGAAGATGGAGAGTGCTGCCCTTTTGACCATTCCTTGATAAGATTGCTGTGGTAGAAAATCCTGACGAGCTTTCTGAGCTTTGAGACAGCTGTCATGGAACTCACTGAACATAGTTCCAGTGGGATGGAATGCTATTTTAAGGGAAGGTGTGGAGTAGCATAAGAAACAAGTGCAGATTCAGATAGTAACACTCCCTCCTTCTCCGCCTGGGAGACAGCTCTCCCAGTAATGGAGTGCTCTGCAGAATCAAAGGGAAGCGCAGTCTGTAAAGAACGCAGGACAAGGCTTTTTCAACATCACGTCATGTAGAGCTGGGTGAGTTACTCCAGCTCTCTCTGGTTCCATCTCCTCATTTCTGACAAGTTAACCAAAACAACCAAAGGAAAGTCTTTCATATATCAAACAAGTTCTAAGCCTACTGCAGAGCAAGACAGTACTTTGAAGCACTGTATGCATAGTAAACTGCGTAAAACAGGTTTTTTTGACAAAGCAAATGACCCATGCTGAGTTCTGTGCTGTTACAATTAGACTTCATCCACTCATAATTAGCTGAAGCATTCCTATTCAGCACAGCCATAAGGACTCTGGACATATATCTCATCAGATCACACAGGCTAGATTATACAGGTCTATAATTTAGGATGTAAACTCTTGAGGGTGGAGGCCCTGCTTATAAAGCACACACCATACTACAGCTACAATTTGCAAATATAAATTCATACAAGTCCAAACACAACTTCTTTTTTTTTTGAACACATGTAATTTTAACAAATTGTGCATTAGCCTGTGCTTCGGTTCCTGCAATATTCTGTTCTTTAGCTACAATAAATGTTCTTGTGCCACTCCTGCTCATCTGTGATGTGTTTGCAGTGTAACTGCACCACATCTAGCACTACCTTGGGCTGCCATCGAGAGACACCTGCCCTCACCCTCTGTCACCTATGTGTCCCCCTCCCCAGCTACGTATTTACACTTGCAGGTCCCTGCACAGCAGAGCTTTCTCACTTTCCTTGTCCTTCACCGCTTATCAACAGGGTGATGCCAGTTTTCATCATCTGTTTATTAGATTTTCATTGAGTGTTTTTGTGCTTGCTCTCATGCTGCTCTTTATACCTGGAATTACTCCAACACATTTACAAAACCTTTTCATTGTTTTCTTTCAGATCCTTCCTTAAAGCACTCCTTTCCCATGATGTATGCAAAAATCCCGACAATAGCTGTTAAGGTTTTATGACAAGGCCCCAGCCCTTGCCTTTTGATGCATTTTTTTAAATTATTTCCTTGTTCTCCCCATATTTATTCGCCTGTTCCCTTTTAGCCTGAGAATGTGCTTTCTTTGGTGCAAAGATCATCTTTTTGTTTTGTGTTTCATATACTGCCTGGCTGATGAGAAGAGTTTCTGGACCTTATATTACTGCAGTAAGTAGCCAAAACCTCACGGAGGATCTGCTAAAATAAGTAATTTTGTGAGTTTAAATCATCTAGCTCTGAAACCTGAGCCAAGTGTATTCTTTCTTTTTAGCAAATAGAGTTGGGAACTGCAGCAACAACTTCATTGATCCAAACAAAGGCTAATCTCCCTTACAGTTGTGCTTGGCTGTTAAAGGGTAACAGCCTCAATCGATAGTTTGCAGTTACTTTATTTAAAGCATACCCATTAAACGCTAAACAATGTTAGCCTCAACCTTAACTGATTCATAATTCGGAAGAGTCCTGGTTCAGTTTAGGACCATCACAGAATCAGGTGAAAATCCCGCGTGTCATTTGGATACCAACCAAAACGTAAAGACATTCTGGAAACAGCGTAACTACGATATGGTGAATGAACGTCCGTCTCCTCATTGGTTGGGTCTCATGCCCAGGCCCCCACTGCTGTGTGCTATCGCTTCATGTATTCACAACACACTATGATGGCTTTTGACTAAATTCACGTTTTTTCCTTTCTTGAGGCTTTACAGTCTAAGTTTCAATATATCTAAAATGTGTATAGCTGTTCACAGCATGAATGCTTATGTACTCACCAGTTATTTACACGTGTTGCACGTTTACACACCAGCGGGGCTGCATACAAATCCAGCTTGAATTACTCTGTTTTATCTGAAAAGGTAAACCAAAATAAGAACTAGTATGCTACAGAAAAAGTCTATAAGGAGTTAAGCAGCAGGGGAAGTGAGGGAAGGTAAGCTGAAGAAATACAATAGAAAAGAATAAAGAAAAACAGCTGAGAAACATTCTCAGGGAAAAGGAGTACTAAGTGTAGGCAGATACACAAAGCAATAAAAAGCAAAACAAATCACATTCCAGCCATCAACTCTTCAGTGTTTTTTGTGTTCCCCCCTTGTGACAACAGTGTGTTAAGAAGCCTTCTCTTATTTTAAAATATTTAATGTAGGCAAGCATTCCCACCTGTGTTCACACACGTAACTTCATGTGTATTCTCTCCGAACATATCTTACATACTAAAGGCAACTATATCATAGATTTGAGTAACATTAGGCCCCAAAGACAATGTAAGCTTGGAGAAAATATTATGCAAATAACTGTCTCCTTATACTAACTCTAAACAATGTAAGTCCTGAATGTGATTAATTGAAAACATATAACGTCTTACTAAAATCAAATGTTGAGGGCGGTAACTAGAGTGGTTGGAAACAGCCCTTCAATTTAACCTAGACGGGAAGACTTACTCTTAGCTATTCACATTTCTGAGCTGTCACCTGCTTCCTGAGAGCTATACACTGCGCCTTTCCTTCTGGAAGATTAAGATTTTTCCAGTGAGTCACTGGGTTCACTGACCATTTGAAACAACAATCTCACACCTACGCGAACGGGTGAATTTGTATACACTTTGCTTCCTCATGTGCTGCCAAAAAGCCCCTCTCAAGTCTTAAGGAAAACCCAAGCCAAATACTAGAAAATCTTTACATGGAGTAATATCAGGAAACCGCTTTAGAGTATGAAGTTTAGTATTTCCGTGCTGAGACATCTTGTGGCCTCTAGAACCTACTGCAGCTCATACAAACGCTGCGCTCTGGTTGTGAATTCAACTGGTGACAACATGAGCTTGGGAACCCTGAGAGTTCTGAGAGGTGTAAACCACTCAGCTCCACACGTGCACATCACTTCTTCAGACAAAAACCCTGGCTAATTAAGCACTCGTGGGACTTCTTTGCAGACAGCAGCTATTTACAAACCTGATAGTGGCGATTTGTTAAACGAAAATTTCTATACTTTAGGTAAAATCTACATTTGTTTTCATTCCACATTTAGATGAACGTTTCAGAAGCGCAGCATCACGTGGAACAGAAATTTCATAACCATGAGCGATCTCCAAACTGCTGTTTCTTCAGGAAAGCATGTCAAAACAATGAAGTGCATTAACTCTAATATTGTAATTTTTGACAAAAAAAATGCTGGTTTGAGTCACTTAAAAAGTAAAAATTCCAATTCAACTTGAACCTCTATGGAATTAAATAGTTTAGTAAAATATATCAGGAGATTTCTATAAAGATGAATTATTTTGAAAAAAATAGTTGACAGATCTCTCTGATGAAAACTTAATTCCTGTTATTCTGTTTATTTGTACTTCAGTCTTTGATTTTAACAAAAAGACAAAAAGATTTTAAATGAGTAGCTCCTCTGCCAAAATTGTATAGCCACTAAATACACACAGTATCACGCAGTGGAGGAGGTACCACAGCAGCACAGCCTCTGACCTTAACTTTTTATTTTTTGGATAATCTCCTCCTTTGGCAGCTTTTCCAACCCACTGGGTTGACTGTCCCAGCAGAGAAAAAGGCAGGAAGAGCACCCCACTGCCAGAACTGCCTCTGAAACAGGAGACCCTCTGTGTGCAATTATTTACATCAGTACCACAGGGACTCCCTCTATAAGGTTATTCTTCTGCTTTGAAGGTCTTGGTATTACCAGCCTCACTAACTAATTAAAAACCCATTAAATATGTTAGCAACATAATTCAAATATAGAATAAATTATATTAAGTTTTTCATTCTTCCTTCTCAGGGTTCTGATTTATTTACAGCATGTAAATGCTGAGAGGATTAAAAACTGTGTTTATATCTCATGGGAATCCCTCCTGCAATCTGCTCTGTCGAAGGAATAGTGATTTTCATAGCATGGGTACCTTAAGATGAATAATGAGCCATGGTTAACAAAACAACATGCCTGACATTTACTTGAAACATCTTTGGAAGTTAATGAGAGTTGAACACAACTGGAAAAAAACCTTGGTATAACACTCAGCTGTTCAGTGGGTGGCTCATGGTACTATTTCCCATTAGTAACTTCAGGATTAATGCTGTAATGCACTCATCCTAACCTGCTGCCTCAAAACACACAACTGCTCACCACCTGCCAACTGATGCCCGGCCAGTCCCCGAGCAGCAGGAGCCACAGCAGGAGAGCCCAAGAGCCAGAACCCAAGAGAGAGACCCCCAGCCAACTCCCCCACAACTTATATACTGAGCGTGATGTTTGATGGCATGAAATGTTCCTTTGGTCAGCTTGGGTCAGCTGACTGGGCTGTGTCCTGTCCCAGCTTCTTGAACACAAGTGCCATATCAGAGACGGAAAAAGTCCTTGGCTTAACGTACACATTGCTTGGCAACAACTGAAAACCATAGTGTTATCAATATTCTCCTCAGCACAACCAAAACACAGCCTCACACTACCTACTGTGGGGAAAATTAAGTCTGTCCCAACTGAAAACAGCACATAGGGGAAAAAACCAAGCAGACAACGGTTGTTTCAACATTTAATAAGCATAACCCAGTAATACAGATGTGCGAAGCTTGACAACCCGTTAGTGTGCAACACATGCTCCTGACCGAAGCGCGCTGCAGTCAGCACTAACAGCATTGCAAGCAGGAACAGTCAATGCTGGGTTGAGTGGATCCAAATGAAAACTAGCTTATTAGTGTGGGAAAGGTACTATGGGGGAACACGTGGCACTGGAGAGGAGCCCAGGGGAGGCAGCTTGTCTGGGGACCCCCTTGCTTCCCTTCCTCACTGGCCATGGGGACAACTTTCCCCTTCCCTTCTCCCTCTTTCTCTCTGTCGTTTTGCTTTTTAGTTTTACCAAAAAGCAATCGTTACCAGTAGAGCGAAAGGCATACTATCAGCCACGGCTCGAGTCAATCTTTGACAGGTAAGTCTGTCTCAACATCTTGTGTGCAACAGCTGGGAATGCAAGCCAGCTTTACATCAGTCTTCCGTTTCCTAGGCTGGGGGCAAGGGTTACTCACAGCCTACTCAAATGTGTTACACTGCAATATTGTCCGTCATTACAGCATCCAGGATAGCCAGACTCCCATTCTCCCAGTCTGTCTTCACTCCTCAACAGATCCCCTCCCACCCCGCTCCTTTCTCCATGTCAGCAGCACTGTTTTCCTGCTGGAACTCTACAAAATCCCATCATATCTGTCTCACAGGCTCCAACTATCACGATGGAGATAGAAAAAAAGGTACTCCATAGTTTATGAGATTATGTGTTCCTCAACCGGAATTGCCATTAACCTTAATTCTTTTTTTTCACATTAGGTTGGTAGTGATTTATCACAGCCCTGAATACCAGTTCATAACTAGAAGGAGATGTTAATATAAAAAGAAGTAACGCTCATTAAAATAAAGAGTTGATCTAGGTGATCTGACAGAGGTGTAGCATTCTCGAAGCTACTAAACAGCTATATATTTCAGGAAAATTATGTGGCCATTATTCCCCCCCAGAAGAAAGGCTGAACAGAAATATTGCCCTTTATCAGACATCAGAAAATCAAGGAGAGCTCAGTCAGTCAGAAATCCTTACGAGAATGGGCCTCGTTAGTGCTGCTGCTCAGAAGTACTCATTTTCTTCATTACAGTGTAACAGAGAGATATGCATACTTAGGGTATTTTCACAGCTCTACTCCATATCAATCCTCCAGCCTTTCCAAATTCCTTATTCAGTTAAGTATTCTAGTTTCCTTGCAAAATTAGTCCAAAACACAGCACCAACAATAGCAATCGGCATCTGGACATTTACATTTTTGTTGCATAAAAGCTGCATCTTGGATTTGATCACATTTTATATGCTAAATTCTGCTCACTGGCAGTGTAAACAGCCAGAAATAAGATAGCTTAAATTTTAGATGCTCCCAAAAATGTCTCTAGCGTTGTGATCCTATTAGTTTTTCTCCATACAGTGTGAAACTGCTATTACCTAACACTTCACACTAGCATTTAATTATCTAAGCATATCGTATGTGTTAATTTTTAAAGTAGAGCTCTGAGGATCATCCTTCTGTTTGAAAAGCAAAGGAACTAAGGATATGAGGGCAAGTCACCATCCCTTCTGCAGTCAGTCAAGTGGAACAGAAGCCAGGTTATTGGAGTTCCCAGGCCTGCCCGCAGATACTAAGTTTTCCTTTCCTTCCAGAAACATTATGGAACTCACCCCAAACAAGCAGCTGCCACAGGGAAGTTTTCTGTCAGTCTTACCCTCAGCGGTGCTACCAGAGAGCGACTGTTCTAGGGGCTTCTTAAGAAGGAATTGGTTTTAGCATGGAAAAATAGATTCCTCGGTCTTGCAGGGAACACTGAAATGCTTCATTTCACTAACCATTTCCTCACTTATGAAACTTTCCTCCCTTGCCTTTATTAGGAAATCACTGTTTGAAAGGTAGAGCAGCTGGGACAAAGGCAGGGCAGCACAGCTCCACAATACGCTGATTCGCCACTGGTTGCTGTTCTTCTTGGCCTATTTGTAGCTGATGGATTTTGTGATCAACTCCAGCTCCGGTACCAAATGTTCTAAGCAATGGTGATTTCGTGATCTATGAAGTTGTCTTCAAAAGGTCTGATCTAGTGCATTAAAACGTGAATGGATGTAGGCTGAAGTGTAGAAAATGTCACCAGTGTAAGTTAAGAGCAATCCCAAAATCGAAGGTTGTATTAAATAGTTATATGAAACGAGAATGACTGAGATCAGAAGTAGGCTCATGCACTATTTCAGAGTGAGCTTTGACACTCTGACTATAAATTTTAAGAGGACTGCCTCCCACTTAGTGTTCGCAGTCATGTGGGAGCCCTAAGTTTATTTTCTAATCGCGGGAGCAGATGTTCAGCTGATGTGAATCAGCAAACGGCCACTGAAGCCAGAGGAACTACCTTTGATTCGCACCATCTGGGGCTCTGTTTTGCAGTCTCTCCTTTTGAAGAAACAGAATATTGTGCATTATATTATAACTAATCATGCGGTAGCTTCCAAAAAAAAATGAAAAAGAAGAATACCGAGAGCTGTTTAAGTAGAAAAAGTGCTCGTTAGGTGGTGCTTCAGATTCAAACAGGCCTTGTGGGAGGAGATCCTTAAGGCGTCTAGAAAGCTCAGGCTGTAGGTGGGCACGGGAAAGCCTGGGCAGGGACAGTGTTAAATGAGTGAGAGCACTAAAACTAAATTGGCCTAGTGACATCAACAGGCCTTTGGCTTCGTTAACATCTGATACGTGCCGGCACTGAAACCAGGATCAAGAACATCTCTCAGTAATTTTAGTGTCTTGTTCAACATGATTGAAGTGATATAAATGGAAAGGCATTGAATCCTACTGTGTTTTGGACATTTTAGGCTATTTAAGGCTGATTTCTTTTTTAATCCTGTGCAGTTCATTACTCTGAGAAACTGTGTGGCTATAAAGTGAGTTTTAAGTACCACTCCAATTCAAGAGTAGGTCTTTTCTAGGTATAAATATATACAGTTTTTTTCTGAACACAAAACCCAAACTAGAACAGGGAGTAGCCAATGGACACAGAAATATAAAGTACACGGGAACCCTGTGACTTTAGAATACGACAGGAATGTCCCACCACACCAGAGAATGAGCCCTGCATGAGAGCAAATGTAGCCGAAAGATAGGAGCTGAAGTATTTGTGGTCCAAATCTTTTTTTCCTACTGTCATCCAAAGGATGTCAGCCAACTTCCATCAGATATTAACTTTAAACCAGTAGATTAGGGTGACAATGTGCAAAACAGGTTGGAAAATGAGCTGAAAATATTGCGTATCAATTGGTTTTTTTCACGTGAGGAGGGAAGCAAGGCAGAAGGCTGGATGTAATTTGAGAGTTAATAATTTATCCAAGAAGACAGCAGTATTACTATGTCTTTCTAGCTCCAAAGGAATGATGTGCATCCACACCAAATGCATCATCAGTGATGGTCCATCATACTGCTGTTTTCACGTGCCTTGAGACAACAGAAGGAGTAAGGGAAACATCAACATTTCCTTTGTTGGAGATACCCAGTGTCCAGCCTTTTATTACAAAATGGCAACCGACTGGGGCAAAAGGTATTTGAGCAACTCATTAAGAGCCGGCTAACCAAGTGATTGCTCAGGGAGGAATTTCAACTTCGTGTGAACATTTTCTGAGAGAGATAAAATTACTGTCTATGAGTCCTCTCCCCCGTGGTTGTTGCTTCAGTGGGGGAAGTCTGAAGCGCAAGGGTGGCATTTGCTGCTCAGGACCTCTTGCCACGTGGTGTAGGGTTTAGCTCACGCTAAGGGTTCTGTGCTGACTTGCCTCTGGGATCGTTATGCCTCCACCTGCCCACTCCTTCAGCAGAAAATCTCTGTCAGCACCTCCAGCTCTTTCTAGCAAAGGCTCTTCATGCGAAGGAGCTACAGCAGCACACTTTGGGGAAAAGTGAAAACAAGTGCAAAAGAACTTGAGTTGCTTAACGGAGCCTGAGAAAACCCAGGTGCTTTACTTGCATCGGTCCTGCTCAGTCTTCTGTGGGTTACTTTTGGTAATAAAGCCTCTGTTAAAGTCTCTGTTCTGTGAAGCTCGGTTTCGTATATTTACTATTTGTCTGTGACCGTTTTTATATTCACAGCTGACCCCAGTTTAGGCATTATTTGATATGACTGTTTCAATATCCAGCAAGTTCAGCTGGGTTCCAGCCTTAGAGACGCTCAGCGTAAAATGAAAACAAATAGCTGTGTTTGCATACCAGATGAAAGATTATCATAAAATATCCTACCAGCAGTCCAGTGGTCTACTTTTTTGTTAATACTATTCCATTTGGAGTCTGAAAAGGCAGATAAACCCCAGGATTAATGAGAATTTTTCTATGTGCAACACAAATCTTCTCAGCTTTACATAATATTTTGTTTCTTATCCTAGGAAGATAGGTTTACTGCCTATGGAAAGCCATTTGCAGGAACTCGTTTTACCCAAATGTATGTTTAGGGCAAAATACATGAGTGAAATATTTCAGATCAATCTACAGCATTCCTGAAAAGAGATTTTCAAGATACCTTTTTAATTACACGTTTTCTAATTGCATCACCACGTGCAAAGTTCACAAATTATAAACACATTACCTGTTTGTAAACTCAAATTATTTGTAACACAAATCTACCTAGCTGTGTATACATACATGAAGATAAAAACAGTGGGTAAAACATTTCAAATATACAAATTCTGCCCCTTTTTTCCTTTCTTTTTTATTTTTTTCTTTCTATTTTGTTTTATTTTCCAGAGTGCCAAATGATCTCTGACATAAGAATGGCCTCTCTATGAACTAGCTGCTTGGCAAGCCAGAGTCCATTCCAAGCACAATGCCCCTGCAGCGTATCCTCTGTGTCTGAAACTTTGAAAAGTGACAAAATTGGTTCCTTACATCAACTGGAAACTTGTTTGTGGAGAAAAATTCCTCCTTGCCAAACGGTATCTCCTTCCCAGGACCTATACATCACCAGACAGCTCAATCCTTCAAAAATCATAACCACCTCAAGCTACCCTAACTTCATGGTGAGGTGCCAGGAGCAAGGAGTTTAGCAGCACTCCTTAATGAGAGGTTAAGGCATCTCTCAGACCTTTCCTGTTATTGCTTGAAGGATCAGAAGGTGAGTAGAACCTAATTCTCATCTTTATATTTGCATCACTCTCATTTTCCAATTTGAGGAATATGCAAAAATATAAAAAGATACAGAGCTTTGTACTCTGATATCACGTGAGGTTTGAACATCATCATACCAACAGAATTTGCATTTTATGCATAATTTATTACCTTGTAGGCACCTACATTTAGCCAAAACATATCCTTCTAGGACAAACTAATTTTAGAATCAAAATATCCCATTGTTGTTTTTTTTTTTTAAAGGCAGTCCAATGCCACAACATTAAGAATTCCGAAGGGAACTCGTCTATTCTTCAGAACTGGTCTCCCGAGCATTGGGAGATTTGCACTGCAGATCTGAATCAAACCAATACAAAAATAACATGGTAATTGTTCCTCTGAGAGCTAAACAGTTTAATTAGACTACAGTTAAACAAAATGCACTTGATTAATCTCTGATTACGTCTTCACTGAAGTCACACTCTAAATTATTCTTCAGATGATACGAGATGAAAAATACAGATCAAAGCCCATTGAAGGGTAGACTTCCTCCCAACACCCATAATTTAAGACGAGCGAAGCGTGTCCTGACGTTTCATGTGAAGGTACACAGGGACAGAACTACATGGACCCAAATGGTACATGGTGGCGTGGCAATGTGATTTTGGTCTGGATCTGACGATTCTCCGAGGAACACTACCTTGGTGATTCTCAGTTATTTTCAAATGGTTAGTCAGAAAATGACAGGATTATTGCTCAGTCCCTTGTCTCCGTCAATCTTGTTCCAAGAACACAGAGGGATGACTTCACTGAAAGGTCACTGTCACTAGTCAGGGCATTGAGTCAGTCCTGGTCGCTAGAGAATGTGCTGGCTTTCCGATTCCACCTTTCCCAAACCCCATGCTACGTAATCAGCCAGTGCCAAGGTGGGATGAGTACACGTACGTCTGGCTTAGCAAGGCCATGGAAAAGGTAGTTATGAAAAGAGCAGTGATGCAGCAAAATGTTTTTTCTTTCCCCTCACAAACTTCTGGGTTGGGTCTTAGGCACCATATATTTTTTAGGGTCACAGCCTGACTAGTTACAATGTCAGGCCATGGTCAGGAATCTAACAGGCTAGTACCGGTGTCCCGGAGCCCAGTTTCAGTATTAATAATCGTGTTCTGCTGAGAGACAGAGCCTCAGCTGGCCTTTAAGAGACAGATTCACAGAGAAACTTTTGGGGGCCACAAAATGTTAAAACTCATTCTGCAAAATTGTTTCTCAGGGACATTTTGTTCCTCAAAGGAAGTGACACCACAGCTAACTAGCAAATTACTGATAGAGCTGTAAGATACCTTTTAATTTTGAGACTTCATGCCATTAGGTAATGGTAACTTTTCAGTAATTTACATTTTCAGATAAAATTGCAAAGCAGCTTTACTTGTTAAAGTTCTTGGATTTCCTCCAATCGGTGCATGGTTTGCTCAGGAGTTGAACTTCAAATGTACAACTAGGCGAGCCAGTCAGAATAACAGATTCATGGTGCTGCATCCTGAAGTTTCACATACCTTGTAATAGGTATTAGTTAAACTTCTGTTATTTTTAGGTTATTTTTATCTCTTCCTGGATTTCATACCCTTATTATGTAAAAAGCTGTGGTTCAGCAAAAAGTATTAGAGCATGGTTGCCATTGTCATACTGTTTCCATCATATCAGCTGATGTTGATGTAGGTATGTTCAGCTCGGGCAATTTCAAAGATGACAGAGAACAAAATATATGGATTTTGCATGTCCCTGGGAAACATGCAACACAATTTTTCATCACAGAAGGAAGCAGGGTTAAAATAGGCCTGAAAATGAAATCAAAAGTAGGGAGACTTACTGCAGTGAATTCAAACCATTCAGATGTAAATACAGGGTTATGAAATAAACTGAGTGTAAGAAAAGCCAGAGCAGATATAAGAGATTTCCAAGTTGGTAATGCAAAATATTTTACTTGCTAAGCATTTCCTTAAGCAGTAAGCGCAGAAGCTAAAAGCAATGAGAAACAACCTGGCAGCTCTAGTCAACTGATTGAAAATTGAATCTGCTGATAGAATTTGTTCCCGAGACTTCACACATTTCTACTTTTTACATACTTTAATATTTTTCTTTCTTTACTGAAGAGTTCCTTCAGAAATGACAGCATTGATCGGAAATACATTAATTTTGAAACAGTGAGGTGTGATATTGGCATAGTTGTACTTTTAGAACACCCTGTTTTCTTAAGGCAGCTGTGCTGCGTTACCAAGCTAGTATGACTACTAGCTAAAGAGATGCTCCTTTTTCTTTTTCTCCATGTAGTCTTCTAAACCATTGCCAAACGGACAAACTGCATTTCTTTTAAAAATGTAAATAGCCATGTCAAGAAAATGTCTTTTTCGTATATCCCCTGCAATGTGAAGGGGTTGCTGTGCCTACACCAGCTTTGAACGAAACAGTTTACATATGGGTAGACAAGTAGCTCTGCCTATATGGAATACCACCAGGACTAATTAACCCTAATTTACCTACCCATATTGCTGAGACATTGCTACTACACTTGTGCGACAGATGTGGCTGTGATGACTCGGATTTCTGCCACTTTCAGTCTCGATAACAACTCCCTCTACCTAGAACGGAGCCTCATCCCCTGAGAAATCTCCCAGATAAAACACACGGTAGCCCATAGCCTGAAAGATCATCATCGCTGTGTTTGCACAAAAAACTAAATCAGGTTCTTTTTTCTAGTATTCATAAATCTCTGAGCAACTTAGTTTATCAGATGTGAGTTCCTGATAAATGATCCTTTACAGTTAGGATTTACAGGGACATAATGGCTCGGGCTATGTTCAAATGAAGTAAATCTATGGAATTTTCATAGCATCATTCCCTTTGCTGGTATGTTCAATTCAGGAATGACTTTTCCCAGCTCACCACAGTGTGTATAACAAATAGGTAATGTAGCTTATTACATGGCATGCTGGAAGGAAGCTGTAAATCCTAGAAGGGAGGTGTACAAACGTAACGCTGTTGACTATTCTCTAATGTGAGAAGTCTATCCGGTGAAAGCTCGTGATTAGTTTGGAAACAGCGTCCACCTGCATCACCTGACCGCGCGTTACAGCAGTTAGTACTGGCCAAAATCCACCAATAAACCTGTCATCATCGAACTGGTAAGACGCTGGCTGTAAAAAATTCCCAAACAGTGGAGTCCAAAAGATGACAGCAACCTAATTTGGACCCAAATAAGCCAGTTTGGCCTCTTCACCATGCTAAGAAACCAGAAAGATCCACGAAATCCGATCTTTTGCTCACAACGCTAAACATCCCTATTGGAAATATTCCCTCTAGGTCTTGCTGGGGAACTTGGCTCATCTCTACGCAGCAAATGCGAGCATGTTGCCCAGCACGGCGGAATTCCGGAGACACATCCGCACGCAGATGATGTTCATTCTAGAGGCGCTTCCCGTCTCCAAAGAGGCTGCCAAAGCACCTCCTGCTGCCCCCTGCGCCCTCCTTCCTTCTCATAAACTCAGTTGTGCCCAGGGCCAAAGGCTAGTGAAGCGATTTGGGTTAAAAGCTGGACGGTGCCAAACACGACAGCTGCAGTGGCTCGTTTTGCTCAGTTTTTACTACTTTTCTGAGACTTCACGGAGCGACAGCGCGGAGCTCCGCTGTGGGGCCGGGCTGCCGCCCCTCTCCTCTCCCCT
>NW_010234515.1:19751-20010 GCF_000690775.1 Eurypyga helias
AGCGGGGGCCTCCGCTGGGGGGCGGGCCTGCCGCCCCTCTCCTCTCCCCTCAGGTGGCCGGGGGGGCCGGGCACGTCTTTCCCGCACCAGCCGGGACACCCCCTCTGTTCAGTCCGGCCACAAGCGGAACAGTTTAATTAGAAACCCCCAAACAATACATTTTTATTTTTTAAACTGGTATTAAAGCGGCGCGGGGCGAGGCGCCGTCTCCGGCCCCGCGAAGGGAGCGAATACCAAGTGGCGAGAGCGAAGGCTGAGG
>NW_010234515.1:20399-20600 GCF_000690775.1 Eurypyga helias
CGGAACAGTTTAATTAGAACCCCCCAAACAATACATTTTTATTTTTTAAACTGGTATTAAAGCGGCGCGGGGCGAGGCGCCGTCTTCGGCCCCGCGAAGGGAGCGAATACAAAGTGGCGAGAGCGAAGGCTGACGGGTTGTGGGCGGCGGGGTGAGAAGCCAGCGGGCGCAGGCGCCGCCCGGCCCGCAGAACCCGCCACC
>NW_010234516.1:0-493 GCF_000690775.1 Eurypyga helias
CTGATGGAGCGGCGTGGGGAAGGAAAGAATTTTAGTTATTTTTCTTCATGCTTTGCTTTTTAAAGAGACTCATTCCCTCCACACAGGTGCACAAAGGCGTGGGTTTAGCAGCCCTGGGACACCCCAAAAGCATTGGGGTAACGTGGCCACCTCTGGGGTGGTGCTTACTGATGTCCCCCTGACCCTGAACAGTCACGAGGGGCTGTGGGGCTGAGAGAAGATGCTCTCCCCACCCAGGACGCACCCCCCCCTCCAAGCACAGCAGCCCCCCACGTCCCCAACCCTGTTAGTGTCAGAAAAGGTGAGGCGGTTAGTCCAGCTGTGGGGACCCTACCCAGAGCCACCGTCCCCAGCACATCAGGGAGGGGACAGACGCTTCAAGGCAGGGGGGGCGGCCAAGCTGCAGGCTCACTCCCTTGCCCAGCGGGCTGCAGGGAAGGCAGAGAGCAGGCAGGGGATGCAGAGAAGACAGAAAGTTTCTTACTCATCAATT
>NW_010234516.1:539-868 GCF_000690775.1 Eurypyga helias
GAAGCTGTTTTTAAGCGGCTGGCTGATGTCATGGGCCGACAGCCCCGCCACCGAGGTCACCGTGTTGCGGGGGAACTGGCCCACTTTTAGGGTCCGCTTATTCTGACCCCGCCACCAGTAATTCTCGGCCCTAAGGAATAAAAAGGACCTCGTTACCGATGAGGGGATGGGAGGGGGACGCACACCTGGCATGGTGACCGGGGAGGAGGCGAGGTGACTCGCCCAAGTCCACACAGGCCGGCGGTGGCACAACCGGGAAGGGAATCCAGGTGTCCGGAATCCCAACCCTCCACCAACACCACGGTCTGCCTCCCACCCCGCATGGTCCC
>NW_010234517.1:0-234 GCF_000690775.1 Eurypyga helias
GTTAAATGGGGTTTGCCGAGCCTGGCTCCAGCAGGGACTGAGATTTAGCCTGGAGAAGTGTGAAAATGGCTTTTCTTCTCATAAGAAAGGGGAATTTTCCACCTGCTCCAACACCACTTTGGAAGAACAACACCCCGCAGGGAAACGGGGAATGGGGAGAAGAACGACGCGGCCGTGCGGAAGGGGCAGCGCGGGCAAAGAGACTTTCAGCCCCTGGAAGAGGGTCACCAGCAG
>NW_010234518.1:0-3035 GCF_000690775.1 Eurypyga helias
AAAGCCCAAGCCAAGTTTTGTGTAAAAGTGTAAAAGTAATTTATTTATGTTATTAGGTATTATTATGAAAATTTATTTCATATATGTATGTGGTGTCTTTATTTAAACTTCCAGGTGTGTCTTTATGCTCTTCCATTTTTTGTCTCCTGACTAGATTCAATAGTTTATTTGGCAATTGAATCTCCCTTATTTTTCATGTAGGGGACACTTAGATAACTGCGTGCCTTTTCTATCACTGCCATAACTTGGAGACTCTTTACTCTCAGTTACTGAGTAGGAGGTTTAATATGTAGGCCAGGCAGTTTCTTCAAAAACACAAGCATCGATCGTATCAGGCAGATAGTGTTCTGTGAATCCTTTTGTAGCTGTTCATCAGCTGAATACTTTGTCACTCTGTAGTCTCTCTGGTTTCACATACTAAGTTCTCTGGAGGCTCTGCCACAGGGGCTGCTAGGGACATAAAACTAAACTAAAACTCACTGAACATTTTTTTCCTTGCAGTACAAGTACAAGGAAGGCTATCGCAAGCAGCTGGGCCACCACATAGGGGCCCGTAACATAGAGGATGACCCAAAGATGATGTGGTCGATGCACGTGGCCAAGATCCAGAGTGACAGGGAGTACAAAAAGGCCTTTGAGAAGACAAAGACACACTTCAGCAGCCCAGTGGACATGCTGGACATCGTGTTGGCCAAGAAATGTCAAGGGTTGGTGAGCGATGTTGATTACCGCCACTATCTCCATGCATGGACCTGCCTGCCAGACCAGAATGACGTTATCCATGCCAAGAAGGCCTATGATCTCCAGAGTGATGTGAGTACTCACTGATAAGCGTTGGAGTCCTAAAGTGTCTAAAGACATTTCCTTGGAATATAAGTCATAGAAACTGCTCGAACTGTCTCTCTTGTAGTGTTTTTATATACCTGTTCCAAACAAGGTCATAAGATTTTCTGGAGTGAATCGATCTGTGTGGAGGGAAGGTGGAGTATTGTGGAGGTTTATATACAACTAAGCTGTTAGCCGAATAGTAGAATTAGCTGCATGTAGTCCTTCATAATTGGCAATCTTAATACCTTTATATTTTACCGCATATAGAGAGGAAATTACCTACTATGACTTTTTTTTTAGGTGCATGAATTTAATTGAGATAATTCCTTTGTTCTATCTTTGAGGAAAAAACCTTAAGACCTGCTGTTCTTAGTGGGTGATCATACATTTGTTGGTAGTAAATGTTGCAGGAAAAGTTTATATTGACTTTCAGGGTTTTGTTTTAAACCCATTATTCATTGTCCATTCCCCAGCATGTTGTTGGGTGAACAATACCTCTTGAAGACAGAGCAGAAATCTGAATGTAGGTTGCTAACAGAGATTGTTTTGCAGATTTGACTAGGAGGAAGGCAACTTACAGAAAGTAAGCTTTAGTGGCATGGTATATACATGAAATGTTTAACTGACAGTAATAATGAGACGGCTGACTTTATATTTTGTAATAGAACTGCTACAAGTCTGACCTGGAGTGGTTGCGGGGCATCGGTTGGGTCCCAATTGGCTCCTTGGACGTTGAAAAAGCCAAGAAGGCGGGAGAGATCTTGAGCGATAAAATATACCGTCAGCCTCCAGACACAATCAAGTTTACCAGCATCACTGATTCTGTACCGATGGTCCTGGCCAAGCAGAATGCAGAGACGATGAATAAGGTGCGTTGAGCCGATTAGGTAACACGTCAGCAGTCTCCGTTGAAATCCTGGAGACAGACCTAGAAGTACAGATGTGTGGTTGCTGTGTGAGTTATCAGCACTGTGAGGCTTTAAAAGTGTAAGTTACATCCTTGGTAATCAACAGGTCACTTATTTTCAGCAAGTGCTAACTTAATAATAGCTTCCAAGTTACCAGGTTAAATGAAATTCTCAGTTCAGAAGCTTTCCATGTACTGTACTGCATATCTAGGAATGTGTTACCTAACTTTCCTCCAGTTTTTAATATACCAATTTGACTAATAAATCTAATAGTTTATCAGTTTTATCTAGTAATCAATAAACTAATTGTTTCAGGGCAGTCTTTGAGATATCTGTATTTAACCAGTTCAGCATAGTTCTTAAATTTTAAGTTTTTCTAAATCTGTGGCCCTGATCTCAGTCCTGTTTATGTCAATAAAACCATTTTCTCTTTCAAACAGGCTTTGTTCTTAGAGTTTAGAGCTCAGTGTGTCTGATTGGCACATTGTCTTTTTCCTAAATATATGTTTTTTAAAAGAATTCTTTCTAGGTTAGTAATTCTTAACAAGGACATTAAGTATTTGGAGGAGTGAATATAAAATCTCATAGGTATATTCGGAATAAGGAGTTTTCAGGCTTGGAATACAGAGCTGTAATTCTTCTGTTTTAGGAGGTCTCCAAATATTCACAGTTTTTTCTCTCTCTTTAACATACGTTATTTCTCCTGCAGCGTTTATATACTGAGGCCTGGGATAAAGACAAGACACAGATCCACATCATGCCTGACACGCCTGAAATCACACTGGCAAAACAGAACATGCACAACTACAGTGTGGTGAGTGTGTTAGCTCTCCAGATGGACCGGTCTGGTTCAGGGCAGGATCATCACTTTCCTGATAAGCCTAATATAGATGTTTCATATATGATATGATATGATACGGAAACCATCGGTTTCTTTAAGTAACCCCCAATATTTATCCTCAGAATTGTGACTTTAACAACATTATTTGCATATTCGTACAATAGTGCATACACACTACAGTGAGCACTACTGAGAACAAATTCCGTGAGAAGCTGTGTGTTGCCAGTGAATTTTTGGGAGTCATTTCTGCCAGGATGCATACTCTTGGGAAGGCACAAAATTAATTCCAACACTAGAAATACTGAAAAGTTATATTTCCAGCACAATTCTGAGAAGTAGGGATCCCGGTGTTCAGTGTTAATTTAAGCAGATAAATTCACATCAGTAAGAGGTGGCTTTAAAAACTTGCTCCACTTGTATAGAAGAATAGTTCATCTCTGTCGTGGTTTAACTCCGGC
>NW_010234519.1:0-414 GCF_000690775.1 Eurypyga helias
ATTCGGGATCGCGCCAGGTACACGTTGTTCTTCCACTCTGTCTTCAGGCGCCGGTACTGGGAGGACTTGGAGTGCACGAACTGTTTGCTGTAGGGCGTGTTGGTCTCGCCCGTGAACGTGCTCTGGTAGGCCTTGGACATGCTTGTGCTGTTCAGGGTGTGGGGCCTGGCGGGGAGGGGCGAGAGGGGGTCAGAGATGAGGGATCCCCATGGATCTGAGCCCTCCTGGTGGGTTACAGACCCTTTTGGTGAATCCCAGCCCCTCCCAGTGAGTTACAGCTTTCCCAGTGGGTCCCAGTCCCCTCCCGGTGGGTCCCAGCCCCTCCCTAGTGGGTCCCAGTTCCTTCCCCATGAGTCCCAGCCCCTTCCAGTGGGTCCCAGCTCCTTCCCAGTGGGTCCCAGTCCCTCCCGGTGG
>NW_010234519.1:572-794 GCF_000690775.1 Eurypyga helias
CCTGTGGGGCCCACCCCCCCCCAGTGGGTCCCAGCCCCTTCCCCGTGAGTCCCAGTCCCTCCCTAGTGGGTCCCAGCCCCTTCCCCATGAGTCCCAGCCCCCTCCCAGTGGGTCCCAGCTGCCTCCCCAGTGGGTCTCAGCCCCTCTTACCGCTTGTAGTGGGTGAGGATCTTGGGCTCGGAGCGGGCGCAGCCAGTGGGGTTGATCATCAGCGGCAGCTCC
>NW_010234519.1:811-1721 GCF_000690775.1 Eurypyga helias
GGAACAGGTATTTCGGGCAGCTCTCGACGCCGGGCAGCTGCCGAGGAGGGAGCGGAGGGGCCACAGGTTCAGCGGCAGCACCGCAGATGCCCCGATCCCACCAGGCCGGTCCCCCTTTCCCAGCGGGGTTGACCCCCTGGGTGCAGAGAACCCCCTCCCCAGGACTTACCGACTCAGCGATGCGCAGCACCGCGTGCACCGTGAGGCCGAAGAGCTCCTCGCCCTTCAGGTACTCGGGGAAGAGGCGCAGCATGTCAGCTTCCTTCCTCATCATCGCCACCGGCTCGATGATCCGGTTCCAGACGGCTGCCGGGAGAAGGGAAAGGTTGGAGCTGGGGAGCTGCTGAGCTGTCCCCCAACTCCAGCCACCCCAGGGACCTCCCATCGCTCCATCCTCCCTATTTCCAGCCACCATCCATCAGCCCAGGGGACGCAGGAAGGCGCCCGCAGCCCCGGATTGTCCCCTACCTTGCGGCGAGGAGTCGGAGAAGACCAGATCCTCCAACCCCTGCTCGATGACTTGCACGACGAACTCGGGGCGACCGTTGTTCTCGCAGATGGTGCAGCGGTAGCAGCAGCGACGGTTGTTGGTCCGTAGGCTCCAGTAGATGCGCGTGGCCTCGTAGCCCACGGGGTAGAGCGCCGTGACGCTGTGGAAGTCGGCCATCTGATGCGGCAAGAGTTGCCCGATGGCGTGGAAGACCAGGCCGCCCACGCGGAACATGTGGAGCCGTTCGCCGCGTTGGATGATGCTGGCGATCTGCTTCACCTCGTCCCGTTCGATGTAGACGCGGCGGAAGACGGTGAAGCTGCTCAGCTCCTGCTCGCAGGGGCCTTTCAGCTTGTGCAAGGGGCACAGCATGGTCTTGTCCTTGAAGAACATGCACTTGGCGCGGATGGCGCAGGCGAA
>NW_010234519.1:1743-2086 GCF_000690775.1 Eurypyga helias
GATGCGGTTGCAGCTGTTGGTGGCCCCGGTTTTCTGGCACAGGGAGCATTTGGTGAGCAGCCCGCGGTGTAGAGCCACCTCCACGTTAATCAAAGCCCCCCCTTGCGTCTCGTAAACCTCTGTAGACCACAGGGCGCAGTTCAGGTGGACCCAGAGGTCCAAGTCGAGGTTGAGCAAACGGGCCGGCCCGTCCGTGGCTCCGTCGCCCTCCTCGTGGCAGAAACAGCACTTGCGTAGGTCCCGCGGCACCTTTTCGGGGCGTAGGGTGGTACCCAGCTTGTCAATGAACTCAGCGATCTCCTTGTCACCGTCCCGCTTGGCCCCCCCTTTCTGGATGGTGACG
>NW_010234520.1:0-10226 GCF_000690775.1 Eurypyga helias
GGATATGGGGGCTGCCTGGGCTCCAGGAGAGGCAGAACTTGGGAGCGGAAAAACATCTAACTAAAGCCTGGAACTTTTGAGCCAGCTCCCCAGAACACGACCCTTTCTAGAAAATACAGAATATAAAGATAATGTGGTCTGTCTCTGAACAGCTCAACCCCTCAGCTCACCCTTACAGCTCGTCTCCCAGCTGACACCAGCTCAGAACCAAACACAAAGATACGCACTCGGTTCTGCTGTCGTAGCTGCTTCCTGCTGCAAGCTCTGTCCCCTCATCACCTGACGTTAGCGAGACAGGGATCGTTCTGAAGGCCTGGACATTCTGGGCGGAAATTTAGCCTCTGCTTGGTGACCATAAGGAGGTGGCACATTAGGAGAGGGTCAAGGTCTGGACATTACAAACAGAACAACTGCAGTCAGTGCTGCAGACTGCCTTGGGTAAAACTCACCCGGCCCCGAGAGCGTCCTGGCCACAGGCAGCTCTCCACGGCCAGGGGAGAGGGCAACAGCAGGAGGAAGGTGAGGCTGAGGTAACAGCTGACTGCGAGGACGGGAGCAAGAAGTGCTGAACAATAGCGAGAGATGTGCAGTTGCTACTCGGAGAGCCCGCAGGGGCATGCCTGACCCCAGACCCGCAGGCATGCCTGACCCCAGACCCACAGACCAAACCCAAAGGAAGAGGCTGTGAAAGGAACTTCTAAAACTGGACACAAGGAAACACCTAGGCGGTGCCCGGAACAAGAAACCAAGATTCTCCTGGCCACAAAATGGGAATTGGCTGCTGTGGGGTCACAGGATGTTACAACAGGATCCAAGCTGACTGTCTAAACACAGTGGTGTTATAAACTGGCCTTGCTGATCAAGGCTCAGTAACACACTTTCACTTTTTAAACCAGCGCTATACCACCACGAGGTTACCATTCTGGTCTATCACCGTCTGCAGAAGAGGTTCGCTTCGTCGTCAGCTCCTTCCGGACGGCACTAGCGCATCCCTCCTAAGGAAGCAAGACTCAAGCCGAAGCGGCGCTGCTGCGGCGCTGCAAACCTCTGCAGGCCCCGCTGGGGTAGGAAACGCAGGCGTGTGGGCGACACAGGGTTTCACCGCCTCGAGAAGCGGCGTGTGGGCAGTCTGCCGGAGCCAGGCAGCTGCGGGCTGCGTTCGGCTAACTGAAAGAGAAAGCGAGCGTGAGAAGACAACGGAGGAGTTACTAGCCTGTCGTATGCTGCTATCATGAAGTTGAGGAGGAGGCTGATGGATTGCTCTACACTGATTTGGTGAGTAGAAGGAAGGCGTTTGTTTAGCTGGTAGTAGATGGATGAAATGATTGTTTCTAGTCGAGACACGTTGATCTCTGTGTTATGATCCAAAGTGTTAAGGCCATTATCTCGGAAGGCTTCAATCATATTCCAGATATCAACAAGATGAACTAAAAATAAAGGAAAAAGAATTAACTTGTGTTCTGTAACGCATGCAAGCTCACTGTTAGGGCACTGCTGCCGAGAGGTACGTTAGAGCCTTCAGGGTGGAACGCACGGTTATTTATATTCAAAGTGAGAGACAGATTCTTGACACCCACACTCATAGTTCATACAGTTTGGGGTAACAGAGCAGTGCCCAAACACCTCCCGTGCCCTTTATTCCCCCCTTCGACATCAGGGTGCTCTGACAGGAAACACACGGAGGGGAAAAGCGACCTTCCATCATCACGCAGGGCGTTCCGGCAGAGTTCGGAATCATAGAATCATGGAATGGTTTGGGTTGGAAGGGACCTTAAAGATCATCTAGTTCCAACCCCCCTGCCATGGGCAGGGACACCTTCCACTAGACCAGGTTGCTCAAAGCCACATCCAACCTGGAATGTTCATCTGAGACAGGAACATCGTAAATCCACTACAAACTGCAGTAAATTTGAACATCCCTGTGCTGACTAGTAGCTACTGAAAGAGGAACTTGACTTTCCAGTTAAACTATGGCTGTTTCCAGTTGATCCAGCTGCCAAGTCCAGAGCATAACGGTTTGTAAACACCAGCGTAGAGCTCCAAAGCGCTGCCCTACGTTACCTCACCTATCTCCGCGCACATCTGAGCGTTAATAACGTTGGGGAAGTTCTCCAAACCCGCAGGGGTCTGCAGAACCACCTTAGAGAGCATTTTCAGTGTTTCAATGCTTTAAAGGTGTGTGTGATAGTGGGAGAAGACATCTAAGGATCAACAGTGATCCATCGGTCCAAACCGAGCGTGATCCGACAGCTAAAAGGACAGACTTGCTAACTCACAATGGCTTTGTCGTCATCCTTAACTTCCACAAAAGGGTCTGAAGTAAGAGCGTGACCTCTAACCTCCCTTACATCAAACTCTGTGTATTTCTACCGTTGCATCCACACGACAAGCCAAGGTATTCCCACCAAATGCCCCGGATCACCGCACAGTCCAAAGATCCCAACTGCGCAGCCGCTCCTACACGGACAGTAGGGGCTACTCAAGGCATACGCACCACACGGGTGCGTTGGGCCCAAAGCACGCACTGTACTCTAAGCAGCATTTCTTACTACCTCTCTACTGATTGAGAGGTTCCGTTCGGAAGCGTGACTCACAGACGAGAACCAGCACTTCCACAGGAGTGGAAAAGCTGGGAGCCATCCATCCAACTGAGGGCACCGCGGGTAATGCCACAGCAGCCCTAAGACAGACGCCCCGGGGTCAGCACGCTGCGGAGGAGCTACCACCCGCAGCGTGGGGTTGCACGTCCTCTGCAGGACTCCTCGGCGTTCTCCTGCACAGACTCACGTTAATTCCACTCCACGGGGAAGAGGGACGCCTGCACACACTCCTCTGCTCAGCTTTTTGCTTTGCCCCAGGCAAGCCAGAGCAGAACGTGCAGTACCATCCCCTATCCACCCTGGATCACACTTTGTTTGGGGAGCTATCCGAGGTCAAAGGACCATGGAAGAGGAGAAAATTTACAATGCCCACTGTGGTATGGCCTTAAAGAATTCTTGACGGTTGCTACGATCCATGTACACCTCCAGGATCAGACCCGGGCGCGCTCAGGGTATTGTACATCACCAGTCACGCCTCTGCCTGGCTGCCAGCGGTGCGCAGTACACGGAGACGGGAGAGGAGCTCCAAAGGCTCAACACTGCCTGCATCCAACACTTCGGGCAACCCAAATACCTCAAGGTCATAGAATGGTTTGGGTGGGAAGGGACCTCAAAGATCATCTAGTCCCACCCCCTGCCACGGGCAGGGACACCTTCCACTAGACCAGGTTGCTCCACGCCTCATCCAGCCTGGCCTTGGACACTCCCAGGGATGGGGCATCCACAGCTTCCCTGGGCAACCTGTCCCAGTGCTCCCCACCCTCCGCGGGAAGAATTCCTTCCTGATGTCCCATCTCCATCTCCCTCTTTCCGTTCAAACCCGTCACCCCTTGTCCTGTCACTCCCTGCCCTTGGGAAAAGTCCCCCCCAGCTTTCTTGTAGCCCCCCAGGCACTGGGTGGCTCATAGATTTTAAATCTGTGAAGCATTAAAGAACAAAACCAAAGATATTGGAAGATTGGACAACGATTGCTGCCTCTTTTTAATTATAGATTCAACCTGTTCAGTTTCAGGAACAACTACCATTGTCTGACTGTTTGCTTACTCTCGCTGCACTTCAAGGGTACACGGGTAGAACACGTGAAACAATCGTGCTCGAGACATTTTCGAAAGGAAAGAGGAATTGTAACTTACGATTACATCTTTTTTGTACAAACCGCAGTTTACAGGCTGTTCGGTACGTTGAAAGTCTGATGACATCGAAATTCTGTGCTCCTATGGACAAAAAAAAAAAAGAGTTTGTGTTTTTCTTTCCTCTGTAACACACAGGTCATTTGAGAGATTTACTTAAAAACGGCACGAGTGTATCTTCACACACATCATCTTTGCCACCTGAACAAAGATTCCCACTAGGTCCCTCAGGGCGAGGTGATTTTCCGTGGTGTATCACCAACTGCCCGCGGTTTGAGCCTGATCCGAGTACCTTCGAAGGAACCAAGAGCGAAGGGGTGAGCGGGTAAGGAGAGGACGGCAGTGATGCTGGCAGACAGGGACACAAGAGATAAGAGACAACGAAAAGGGGGTGGTGCTCCTACCCCTCCCTGCACGGCAGCCCCATCAGGAGCATGCTTTTGGACTCCCAAATTGATCCAAACCAGGTAAGAAGCAGAAGGAGAAGCTTAGAAGAAAACCAAACAGTGATCTATCTTCACCAACCGCCTCCCACTTCAAGATGTGAACCTCCAGCCGCGGCCGCGGCACAGGAGCGCTGCGTGGTGGTATCTGTCACACGGCCGTACCGCATCTGCCAGTGCCAGCGACTCCCCGGAACCTTGCACGCTCCAGCCATTCCCGAAAGCCGTGCTAACCCTCTGCCAAGCAGCCCTGCGTGCCTCCTGCACCTCCTACGCTGACGGCAGCAGATGGAAACGCTGTAGGGATGAGAAGCGATACTGGTTTACAGTCCAGTACCGACCATTTCAATTTGGAAACCACCAGCAAGTCCTGAAAATCCCACTAATCGTAACCCAAAATGTCTTTTGGACAGCTCACACGAGCACAGCGTCGGTGGCAACATCCTATCATCAGTGTAATTCTAAGGCACAGCCTGCACCAATCCAGCCTCATGGATGCACGTGGCTCCCGCGCCTCTTGCATTCTCATGGAAAGGCACAAAAGCAGGATCTGCTGCAGCCTTCCGTACTTCTCCCAAAAGCCAGAGCCTAGATAAGTGGAGAACTGAGCAACGGGGAGAACTGTGACTTACAGGAGCCAGACTCCTAAAACATACTTAAAAACCCAAACCCACACCCACCCAGTGAACGTATCCAATTGCTGTAGCCGGAATCTTCCTCAATGGAGGGAACTTACTCCCTCCCACGTTCTGAATTCAGAAACCAAGCCTCAGCCAGCCTGGCCTTGGACTCTCCCAGGGATGGGGCATCCACAGCTTCTCTGGGCAAACTGTCCCCGTGTTCCCACACTCTGCAGGAAGAATTCCTTCCCGATGTCCCATGTCCAACTCCCTCTTTCCGTTTAAACCCGCTTGTTCTGTCACTCCCGGCCTTCCTCAGCTTTTGGAGCCTGTGAGTCTTCAGACCACGGGTCTTCACAAAATGCTTTGCCCACCTAAAACATACCTACAAAAACACATATACAGTGTACATGAATGTACATTTTTCAGATGTATAAGGTTGTACATATATAGAAAAAGACATTTAAGAGCCACATGTAAGAAGAAGAAGAAAAATATCCATTTTCTGGTCTCATCTTCCCATCTCACACTCCCTGAGAAGCTCCAACAGGGTCATTCCTCCAAGAGGTCTGAAGACACAACGGGACGTGTTTGAAGACAATGCCTACTGCTCCGAACCGTGGAATAGCTGAGGCTGGAGATCATCCCGGCCAACCTCCCCGCCCCGGCAGGATCAGCTACGGCAATCTGCCCAGGACTATTCAGTTGAGTTTTGAGTATCCCCATGGATGGAGACTCCACAGCGGCCCTGGCAGCTTCTCCCAGTGCTCCACCACCCTCGAAGCAAACGTTCAGACCAAATTTGCTGCGTGTTGTGCCCGCTGCCCTGTGTCCTGCCTCCGGGCTGAGCAAAGCCTGCCTCCACCTTCTTTACACCCTTCCGCAAGACAAACCCCCTCTGCATCCTGCAGCTCAGAGACACTGGAAAAGGCAACACGGTTCCCGCCTCTCCAGCGGCTCCACAAGCACTACAACACCAACAGAGCCCCCTCGGGCAGCACGTCCAGCGGGGCGAACGCCCGTCAGCCACGAAACGCTTCTGCAAGCGTGCGTGTTGGCCACACAAACGGTCAGCGAGAGCATCAATTTTACACACCACATCTGCGTACGAGGCTCAGCTGGAAAGGAGCACACGTCTGTGTTCGCTTTACAGTGACATATCCCACCCCAGGCCAGGTGAAGCCTGAAGACTGTGGATTTCTCATGTGGCCACGCTACAGGGCCTCCCGGAGAAGGGCACTTGGGTGTCTCTGCACCAGCACCTCCACCGGTAACGAACAGGAAGAACCAGAGACACTTTGTGTAAAGATAACCAGAGGAATCCTGAATATTTCTAACAATTCAGCCGAAGCCAAAAACAGCACATCAGTTTCTGTGCCAAAGGATCACAGGATGACCATAACACTTGGAAGTGAGGAGACAAACGTAATATTCTGCTGCCAAAGCCAGAGCGTTCCTAGTGAAGTACTACTGTCATTTTACACGGATTTCATGCAGGGTATCGCGCACAATTCGGTCACCCTTGCCCACGTAAAGCTGAGAGGGGGCCGAGGAGAACTGGAGACATGGTGTAGAGCAGGGAGACCACAGGATTCTGCTTCTGCTGGGTGCTGACCCAAAAAGGGACCCAACGATAGCCTCAAACGTGAAGCAGGCTGGGAAGGTGGGGAGAAATACTATCCAAGACAAGGTTCACAGGGGAGGCAGCAGATATAAATTAGCCAGGGATGAGACTGTTCTTGAAACAGTAAGATGCTTCCAACCACAGTAAGAATGTTACTCCGGAGCAAAACAGCACGGATACGCTATCTGTGCGGACAGACCTTCATCAGCCCATAACCGGAATTACAGGACACGCTTGCCTGACCCAGGAGTTTCGTTCCACCGTGTGTTCCCGTAGGAAAGAAAACCAACATGCTGGCAGGCAAATACAGTCTTTGACTTCCAACCGCACCTGGCTCTTCAAAGGGCTGCGTCTCATTCCTCTGCATTACCCTGTCTCTGGGTCGGCGTTTGCGTTCTAACAACCGCGGTCTCTCAGAGAACGGTGGTACAGAAGCAACCCCCAGGCTGTCTCTCCCCGCCGTCGCACTAGCACGGGGGTGCAGTTCCGTTAAGGTAAACGACACCCGCCTGCTGTCAGCGTTCATGTTAACAGCTGTCCACAGTCCTTAGGAATTGCCATATACGAGAAACACGCCTGGCCCTTAAAACAGGAGCTTCCCAACACCTAGAAACGAAAGACCCTTTGGGCAGTTGTCACCCACCTCCCGTATCCTCCTCCTGACCAGCACCCGGAGCACCCAGGATGCTTTTCATCAGATGAGGCAACGCTCTCGTGGAAACAGGATGTAAGTGATCTGGTAGAGCTGTTCAAGAGAAGCTCAGTAAAGAATAAATGACATTATGCCTTCAAGTGTCTTACTTACTCATTTCCATGAACAGCTGTCTCTTCTCTGCCATTGTCCTCCTCCTCTTCCCACTCTCCTCAATCATTCTGAAGACAAAAATGGCAAACACTGTTTGTGCTAGAATTTCTGTTACAAGCGCAACTTACTGTGAGCAACAGGATTTCACCCCTCAAGTGGAGCAGCTCGTTTGTATTGGGTGAACCAACAGCCCAGTGGAAAGACAGACACCTCGCCCCGACGCCGTCCGGAACGGAGACATTCAGACTCGGTGACAGCTGTTAAAGGGGCGCGGGACAGGGGACGTTCACGCTCAACGTGTCAGCTGCTGATTTTGGGTTGGCAAAGCCCAGAGCTGCACACGCACACAGCAACGTCACGTGAAGAAACCCTGGTCAAAGGGGTTGTGTTTGGAGCACACAAACCATGGCCCCTCCGTGAGCACTCGAGCCCTACGGATCTGCACGTTAGACACGTGACAGGGAATTACAACTCATTTAACTTCGAAACTTGGTGCCCGAGTTCAAATCCTATTTGTCATGGAAGTCACTTAATTAGGTGGAAAGGGAAAATGAAGCAGTGTAGTTTTGCCACAGAGGCCTCCCTTTCTTCAGAAAGCAGATTACAGAAGTGACAGCAACGCAGCGGAACTCACAGCCCAAGGTAAGGAGGCACAGGGAATATTTAGTATCTTTTAGGGCTTCTTTCACTGTGCGGTCCTAAGACAGATGCTAAATTTCAGTCAATTCCAGGGGAAAACAGGCAATGAAATTCAGTATCAGTGTAAAATTTCACTTACAATCACTACATTGTTCTAATACGATTTTTTTTTTTGTTCCCAGATTCATCGACTAATTAAATGTTTTTAAATGTCTAAATTAAAGGCAAAAATACCAAACAATTCTTCTACAGTTACAGCAGGACCCTGCGGAAGTGAGGGAAGTTAGCCAGCTCACCCTCACGCAAGACGGCAGGACAGATTTCGTTAGGCTTAAATGTCAACCAAGGCAGAGAAAGTCGTGTCTTGGCACTTAATGTGCACCCTCTGACTAACGGCTTCCCCCAGCAGCTGTCCACCGCCTGTTAATCATCCCCTGGTAAAGACCTCGCAACACACTCAGCTTGGAAGCCACCAAAGCCTTGCTCCTTACCTGCTCATAAAAGGAAAAGCAGCATTCGGGGGTGTAAAGTGATCTGCAAATATACCCGATTTCCTGATTTTTCCTGGTACTTCCAGCTATGCGAATACCCTGCCCTGGCTTAAGAGGTTTTGGGACTCACTACTGTTCTCTTTATCTCCTCATCACATCACACACGCACATCATGTTGAAGAAAAGCTCATTTCTGGCACTGTAACTGGCCTGTTCCAAGTGCTAGCGCCTCTGTAAAAGCCACAGCAGACAGACTCCTGGGGTGGATTAGTTATTTGACCTTTTAAATTGGTTTTTGGAAAGACTATTTTATCAAGACACAAGTGACTCTTCCGCAACACCAAAACAACCACTGTGATAATATTAGATGTTCTGGCTCCTGGGCTTTGCATCCCCCATTCCACCTTCCCGACCCCCTGCTTCCAAGACAACCGCATTTTCCTGCGGAGCTGGAACCAGTCCGGGGAACTTGCCTCACATTGGAGCGAGGCTGGAGATACCGTAACCGCCATTTCCCCCAGCAATTACCTACCGGAGCCCCTGGATTCCAGCTAAACCCATGAGCCAGACTCCCTGCCTGACACGAGGCAGAGACGTGCTACCAACAAGCAAGAGAAACCATGACAGGACAAGGGATATCGGGTTTAAATGGGAAGAGGGAGATGGAGGTGGGACATCCGGAAGGAATTCTTCTCACAGAGGGTGGGGAGCACTGGGACAGGTTGCCCAGAGAAGCTGTGGATGCCCCATCCCTGGGAGTGCCCAAGGCCAGGCTGGATGAGGCTTGGAGCAACCTGGTCTCGTGGAAGGTGTCCCTGCCCATGGCAGGGGGTGGCACTGGGGGGGCTGTGAGGTCCCTTCCCACCCAAACTGTGCTGGGATTCCATACGGCAAGGCCAGCTGCTCCCATTCACCACCCTCCAGAGGCTGCACAAGCAGCAGACAGGCCGGAGCTGAAGGCAGAGAGGAAGCAGGGGAGGAGACGCTGTGTAAAGGGCTGCCATCAGCTCGGACACTTACACTCGTGGTGTTACCGCGGCTCCATCTCTCCCTGCAGACGCCTCCCTGCCTTGCGGGTGTCAGAGCGCAGGAGGCCATTCGGGCCGCAGGACAGTCACAGAACACTATCCCACACCACCGCAGCCAAGCACATGCGACTGGCCACGATTTTAACGGAGTTCCCGTTCCCCTTCACGCTCTCTGCACAGCAAAGGAGTGAATTACCTGCCAGCAGTGCCCTTGACATGAGATCCGAAGAAGCAAGCTGGTCTCCCCACGATTACAAAGCGCTGCAGGGACACGTCACCGAAGCCTGATTAACCCGTCACTCAGGAATTATCCTGCACGGACTTTTCAGGTATAGCCTCTGGAATATCATGCCCTAAGAACGCTGCCTCAGGATCACCTCCAAGTTTCTTGCCTTTCTCGAAGGGAGCAAAAGATGTGGAATGTTCAGTGCCTGAACGGCTCAACAATCCTGCAGCTGCCCACCAAAAATCAAAACGCCAACGTTGCTGTTTAGATCCACGAGCTCTCCTCACCGGTTCTTTCCTGCCGTCATCTGCGAGGGGTAAACATCTAAGAAAGGATCTTTCTGGGTCTAAGAAAAGATCTTCCTCAGCCAGAGTGTTACACATTCCACAGAAAAACAGAGCGAAAACAGAAGGGATGAACTGGCAAATACAGGAAAAGTTGTAGATGTTACATTAGTCGCCTGGGATCGATTGGAATAACTGACAAACCCATTTTTAAAGCCTGAACAATCAGATAAAGAGGATCCACGGAGTGGAAGGGACCTCTAGAGATCATCTAGTCCAACCCCCTTGCCAGAGGGGGCATTGTCTAATTGTCGCATTAGACAATTTCTCTAAGTT
>NW_010234521.1:0-31323 GCF_000690775.1 Eurypyga helias
GGGGAAACCTCCTGCCCGCCGGCGAGGGATACCCCCGGGGCTCTGCCTCCGCTGAGAGCCCGGAGCGGGTGGCTGGCAGCGCGGAGGCCCAGCGGGACGCTGTGTCACCCGCAGCGTGCGGGATGCCTCCTAGAACGTGCGTTACTTCAGCGGTGGTGGTGCTACGCTGGCCTCCGTCCCCTCCCGCCCCTGGGGTCGCAGGGCTCAGCCCCATGGTGGGGTGAACAGAGGGAAAGGCAAAAAATAAATCGGCCGTCTCTTCCTCTAAATCTCTCTTTGCGACTTTAAAGAAGGTTTTCTGTATCCCGGCTGGTTTTTTGGATGCACCCACTTTATTCCAAGTCCCGAACATGCCTGAGAGCCCAGTCCTGCCTGTACCCATGTCACGGCAAGGCAGAACCACCTCTGGAGTCTGTGTAAGGATGCTGCGTGTTGGGATGGAAGAGGCTCCTTTTAAGCGATTCAGTGCTACCAAAAATAGCAAAAGAGAGGGAATCCTACCGCGGTGTTTTAAATCAAGCCTTGGCTCACGTGACATGGCCTGGGCTTAACTGGTGTGCGTGCCTCAAACGCAGTGCGGCTTCGCTGGTGTGGGAGACCGCTGGCATCTCCCAGCAGGCATCCCTTGGTGGGATGCCACAGGCCACTTGGCAAACCAGGATGAACTCCCTGCAGCCTCTTCGGTCAGTCCCTGAAAGTAAACGATGAAGATGGAGGGAAGGTACTATTTCCTCTCAGCCTAGTAACCAGTGACCCTTTTTAAGTATAGGGCCAACTCAATAATAAAGGACTCATATTTACCTGTTCCCTCAGCATTGCAGAACTGCTGGAGTTACAGCCGCTGCATCCCTATTGCTTTAAAAACGCCGCTCTCTCCCCTGTTATTCTCTCTGCTTCGTCACTGTGACATTTTCCCTTTCTACCTGCGTGATTACCTCTGGCTTTTTCCAGGTGCTGAGTCATTATTCTGTATCTCACAGCAAGTTGGGTTTTGTAATTCCTTATATTAAATGTAGAAATTAGAGAGGGAAAAGACCTCTTAGGTCATCTACTCCGCTCCCCTGTTGTTAGAGGATTTACAGCACATGCCTGATTGCTCTGCCCACTGTGGTTTCAAATGCTTCAGGTAATGGGGCTTCCACCTCTTTCTTTTGGAGACTATTTCATGGTCCATGGTCGGGAAGTTGTTTGGCCTATATTTTCATTTGTCCAGTTTCACCCAATTACTCCTGGTTATAACCATGTATTGCACTCCCCTAAACATTTTTTCTCCTCTCCAGCTGTTTGTGCCTTGCACCAAAGGTATCACTTTGTTTCCTAGCCATTGCCATTCCTTATTTTTATCTACTTTCATTAATCACTCCCTGCAGCCACTTTATCATTGTTGTTGGTCTTCTCTGATTCCTATTCAATTGGTCATAATCTCCTCAGGCCACAGATACCCTCTTTTAGGGACAAGTATCTGCCGGGTCCTCTGTGCATGCAGCCAAAACCCCATCACATTTCAGTTTGTATCCAAGTTGCCTCAGAAGCTTGTACAAAACTTGCTACCTGCCATTACCCTGAATCAGTTCTGGTCCTGTTACTCCTCAGCATTTCCTCTCGCAGTGCAACTGCAATCTGCTTTTTCTCCACTGAGGATGTGGTGAAGCTATGTGTCCTGGGTCTCATTTTTCTGCCTGGAGCTTCGGCATCTGTTCTTGCTGGGGTCACTGATATCTGCTGTTCATCCCATTTTGATTAGTAGCCCTTACACATACAGGCCTTCATCCATCTCGGCAGACCTCTCAACTAGTATGAATAATTGCAAACATCTGTTCAAGATCACAACCTGGTTTAGAGCTGTTCTCTTCCAGCTCCTTCTGCTCTTTTTTTCACTACCCTACTAAAGGTGAGTGCAGTGGATGGATGGTAACTGGAAGAGGTAGGGAGAGAAACGTTGAATGGGTAGGGAAGGCCGCAGGCATGAGTACAGCACTTTTCCAACCAGAAGTTGATCCCATTGAAGCTGCTGTATGATAGCTGGGGAAGGAAACATGGCTGCACAAACACATACCACACCATCCTGGAGTCTGCCCTTACCAACAGAAGTACATATGCCTCAACCATGCTGGCCAGATGCGAGCCACGCTAACTGAAGAACATCTTTGAACCCTTTGAAAAAGCAGGGCCAAAATCCTTGTAATGTGTTAGTTTCTTTGTTTGGTTCTGGCCTTGTTTTTCTGACCTGATTTCTCGTGGTTCCTCTCCTTAGTTACGTCTCTTGAGACCTCAGACTCTATGGTCCTGGCTGCTGCTCCGTGCAGGAGAAGGAAAATGCTACCAAATCTTCTGGCGAGGAGGGTGGTCTGTGACCACAGGACAGTTGCTCTGGAAATGTGAGGAGAAAACTCCTCCAACTGTCAGCTCCTCTTTAGACCTACTCTGCATGGAGATTGCATTGAGGGGAAAGGAAGTCCATTAACTCGTATTAAACATTGAACGGGCTCCCAGTTAGTTGCCTTCCCTCTCACCTAGAGGCTACTTACTGCTTAGCTTATCTCCAGGGAGGACCCTTTAGTTAAAAGCACACCTTCTATCAACACCCTAGCCAGAAATCCCCTAACTTTTTGCTCAGATAGATGGTGGCAACACTGATTCAGATAAAAGGTAACTGCTCTAGCCTGTGGAGTGGGTACAAGTTCCTGCCTTGCTTAGGGCTCTCCTGGAAAAGGCATATGGGTGGCATGTTGGGGAACAGCAGTAGGATGAGAAAACCCATAGACAGAAGCATATTCTTTCTCCTCGTAGTGGCCTGAAAATCTGGCTTTGGATGCTTGTCTGTTCTGGTCTAGAGTTTGTCCCTGGGAACAGAGCAAGCCCTAAAGAAAAGGAGGCATACCAACCTTCCATTGGGACTTTTCATTTTCTGTCTGCAGCAGTGCATCTGCATACCAGCTTCCACTGATTCTGTCACCTGAGCCTCTTCTACAGACCTGAGACTCCCAGTGTCCTCCTACTTGCACTGTCTCAACAGCTAGGCTAGTTTTTTTCACATGTCCCTAAAGAATGTCGGAGTCTTTTTCTCAAAGTACTTAGGCACTTAGGAACCTACATCCAACCAAGGTTTTAATTTCTTATTTTGTGTAGTGGTTTTTTGGTTGCAGCAGTGCAGAGCAGTACCTCAGACCTTTGCAACAGTCATTGATTTCACCTCACTTCTATTAATAAGACTTTGTATGAACAAAGTATTATTTTTTCTCTCCTCTTTATATTTGCAAAAGCACTCATTAGTTCCCAGTGCCCAGTTATCAATAACTCATTCCACTGTTTCTCCGCCATTATCATCTCCTTCCCTTTATCTTTCCTCAGCACAACTTAACTGACTCATTTATTTAGTGCTTGCTTCTTTGCTTCATTTGTATTACTAGTCTTATTTTTCTCTGCAGTGTTTGAGCAGATACAAATAGTTGCTTGATGTGACTTGGTGGGTCTGCTGACATTATTGAGTCTTGACAGAGATGACTCTTCTAGACTGAGGGACAAGATCACGTTCTTCAGGAATAAAACACTGTAGAAGACAATGGTAAGTTCCAAGAATGTGCAAGGATGCGTTGGTGTTAGCCTGCAACGGTCCTGAGGACACATCAGGAAATCTATGAATGTTGGTGCACAGAGGTGCTATGGAAGTGATCCCCGTTGCACATTTAGCACTATGATTCTTTTTCCCTTACCAAATTGGTTTCTGAAACAGAATTGCATTTAATGGCCCTAGTGTGCATCAGTCATGCTGTTTCTCATTGTTAGCAGTAAGATTACCTTTCACTTCATATTCTCAGGCAAGTCATTTTTCTGAGATTCAGCCAGGTTAATTTTTCTTGTGCTAGAAGTCCCAAATCCTTGGCTTTTTAGGAATATAAATATGAAATACAGTCTGAGGTGCTAGAGTGAGAAATGCTGTATCAGTATTATTTGCATTCTTTTTTGATCATCTAAGAGCTTAATCTTTGAGATTCAGTGGTCTTCTAAATGCTCAGGGCTGGCTCTGTGAATAGGATTTGCACCCTTATAATGATTTTGGTAAAACATTCGTTTAGGGTTTTTTTTTTTAAATCAAAATGGCAATACTAGTGCAGTCCCTAAAGCTGCAGGCATTTTGATGTAAAGATACCTATGCAATTTTGCATAGGCACTCACATACCTTTCCCATTTCAAAAAGCCACAACAGTCAAAATGGAAATGCAAAAGTCCTGGTATGACAACTATTCATCTGGCAGCAAATACATATAAAAAGTAACTCTGAACGTGCTTGGTGCTCTAAGCTATGTCATCCTTGCACATCGTCATATACTGGATTATTCTGAAGCACCTAGTATATTGCTTCTGTAAATCAGAGAAACGTTTTTCTACCACTGTAAGCATGACTATTCTATTAGGAGAAAGGGGAAGGAGAATTGTACTGATTTAAGTCCTCTTTGTTGCTCAAAGCAGTGCAGTGTCTTCTGAGAAACAAGTTTGTTGTCACGTTTGAAAAGCAGACTTCGTTGCACAGGTCACTGCTTAGATGCATGTTGACAGTGCAACTCCTGGCACATACTTTCATGTTGCAGCACGTGAAAATGGGGCAGTGGGTAGCCCTGACAGAGCTCCTGAGAGCACTGATTCCAGTGACACCAACCTGGCAACAGCTAAACGTGACGATCAGTTGGGGCTAAATGGCATGGGACCATGGGCCTCTCATACCACCGAGGAGCAACACTGCCACACCACCAGGCTGTTACAGCCAAGTGTTTGTCTACCTCTTCCAGTGTTTTGGTCACAGTAGGGTGCCACAAAGCAGTCTCAAGGGCTAGAGCTCTGTAAAAGTGCCCCATCCCACACTGCTGTGCTGGGCAGGTCACAGCACACCCTCCTTTGGCTGCACCAGCAGCTGCCTTTAGCCCAGTGAAAAGGCACAAGGAATATTGTCATCTGTGTGTGTGCATCCCTGTGTTGAAAGCCAGCTCAGTTTCCGTCACTGTGGTGCAAGCAGATGGGACTGGCAGGGATACCTTGTGATCTGGCAGGATCTTGTGATCCCTCAGAGCCACAGATGCAGCTTCTCCCCTCAGCTCATGCTGGCAGCCCTCTCCCTCACTACCAAAGGGACGAGAGGCTTGGCCAGGCACCACTCCTTGCCCCAACCCTAAAAAATCTTCCTCCAACAGAACATGTGGAAGGGCCACCAAGTATGCAAGGGCCAAGGACTAAAAGCAGGGCACCTCTGCCTGTGGCTGGAGATGGGCAAGGCCAGGCAGGCTGTATCGAAGGCTCTTCGGAGGAAGGAGGATGACTCCTGAGCCTGGGAGAGCTGCTGCGAACGGAGGGAAGTCTGCGGAGGGAAGATCAGTAGCAGGGATCAGAAGAGGAGCTGCACTAAGAGGCTGGCCCTGCACTGGGCAAAACCTCTCCTCTTGACCTACTTTATCAGGCGTGGTTGTTTAAATGGAATTTAAATCCCTGAAGATATGTGAGGAACTTCCCAGCGTCACCCAAAGCCATGCAGTGACAGGGCAGGGCTACGCTGGCCAAGCACATGCGCAGCCAGAGCTGGGACCAAGGTCCTCAATGCCACAGAGAGATTGCCGTGGATGTGGGATCATTTCTTGAGCTAGCAGGGCCCCAGAGGGCATGCAGAACCACCAGTAAATGAAGGAAAACAAAAAAGGTTTCCAATAATAAGTTTTTTTGAAGACAGTTCTGCAAAGCTCTGGACCCCCAGCTACCAATTTCAGATGTAAGCTATGCCTTCATGTTTTGTTCTTGCATAGTCCAGAACAGTGAAGTATAAGTCAATACTGACAACCTCATTAATTCAAAATAATGGGTTAGTTGCTGCTCACTGCAAAATCACAAGATTTTGAGGGGAATAATTACTTGGGAAAATTATTTAAATTATATGTGTCTACATTTTCTTATCTTGCCTCTGGATTTTGTCTTGTAAAGTACATGTTTTCAAACTTTTCCCCCAAATTTTGGATGCTAGGAAATTTCTTTCTTTGCTTACACCTGCCTTCTTATTTTAGATGTAATTATATGATTCAGACCGGGAAAATTAAGGAATAATAAGATATATGATGAAACTCAAGGTAGAATTAGAAAAAATATCAAGCTATGTTCTGTTACTGCAAAGTATTGTAAACAAAAATAAACAAAAAATAGAAGCTGAAGGAACACAGTTCAAATTCTGTCTCAAGATATGTCCAAATTGATTCACATTTTGCATGTACTATGGCTGGTTTTTACTTCTCCGGTTCACTCACCTCAGCTGCAGTAGTGAAGCAAACTTTTCTCAAAACCCAGTCCTCTCCATTAGTACTATTTTCACAGGCTCACCAGTCCCTCCTTCCTTTTTTCAGCATCATTTTCTCCACGAGGTGACAGGATTACAGCTGTCGTGCCTGTTCGGAGTTGTGGTGCACACTCTGTCATCCATGTAACTCTATATTTTGCTGGCAGTAAGAGTGACACAAATTGTTTTCCTGCCAGATTAAACAATGTCTAGTAGATGTAATGCTCATAATCTAATATGAGGAATAACATTATATGAGCAACAGCAGTCAGCCTGCTTACAGTGATTGCCCAGTATTGCTGGGGAAAAAAATTTGGGTACTGTGGCTCCGAGTCTGTGAAGGCTCAGCACCTTTCTGCCCAGTTCTGCACCCTCCAGGGCAGAGGCTTACAGCAGCATGACCACACACCTGCAAAACCCATGGGATGATATGGAAACTGAAGCGTGGAAACGGAAAAGGAAAAGGAAACTCAATTCAAGGCCAAGTGAGAGTAGCGTGTGCCCAGCAAATGGCAGAATGAAACCCCAGCAAATGAGAAAAAGCAACGTTGAGTACAGCTTGTTGCACAGAATTGTGATTTATCTGCTTTTATTTTCGATAGTTCCAGTGGCATCATGATGTAGGATTTTATAGCCTATTAAATCATGCCTGACGTTTATGGATATAGTTTAGAGGGCATGCATTATGGATAGGCAGCAGCCTCTCTGTGGCTGAGCTGCAGTTTTCACTCGCAGGTCTTACTCCATCCTCATGCCCTTTTATAACTTGAGCTCAAAAACTGCCAAATACACCCCAGAGACAAAGATTTTAGCCAAGAATACAAAAATAAACAACTCTTCTATTCCTGTTGAGTTACAGGTCATTCAGACTGGTCTGATCTAAAATGGCCTTTATTTCTGTTGTTGCCTCCCATTTCCAAAAGCAGGTCTGCATCCAGAAGGGTTAACTGCAGCTTCTTCAGGCTCAGTAAATTCTGCAGTCTACATCAGAGCGAACAGATCACCCTCTCACAGGGAAGAGGTGGTAATCAGCCCAAGTCACTGGCAAATTGGTGCGTGCAGGGAGTAGTGGAATGAAGCCATGAAATTTGAGCTGACCCCGATATTAGCTTGGAAGATGACTGAGAAGAGGTGCAGAGCTAGGTAGACATGGGTGTCATGGCCTGACCTTATTGGGCCCAACACTGCATCGGTCTTTGGTGGCTATGGAGGGGCCCCAGCCCCTCGTGAGCACTGTTCTTGGCAAAATCAATCCCAGTGGGTTTTGTGTCCTTTTTGTGTGCAACGAGCAGGGGCAGAATCTGAGGATGTTTCTGCTCCTACTTAATGCTGAGCGTGGGTGATGCTGGAGGACCAGACCTTGGAGCCCTGTGTGCCTGCATGGGAGGACAGAGGTGCTGGGCTCGGGACACACTGCTCGCTGCCTTGCATTCTCCTCAAAACCTATGGTTCGTCACTTGGGCAGCAGTGGGATGGCAGCATTGCCACTGCTGCCCACCTGGCACGTGGTCCACCACCCCTTCCCACCCCCGTGGGTGGATGGCATCTCGCTAGACAGACACGTCTTTGTGGACCCTGCCTGAGGAAAGGGGAGGCTAAGTCTTGGGTTGTACCAGACGACAGGCTGGAGGGCAGCCAGGAAGGAGGAGGAGGGAGGGCGGCTTGGACAAGTCCTGTCAGCTGTAGCAGAGGGAAAGGGAAGAGCAAGGCAATGGGTGAGGATGTTGAGAGAAGACGAGAACCAGGATTTTGGTTCAGGAGATGCCTCACCAGCAATTTCAGGGCGAAAGAGAGGGATAGAGTGATTGGAGGAGGGGCTGGGTAGGTGACCTTTACTAGAGGTGAATTCAGCCTCCCTGCCTGTTATTCAGGGGGAATGGCCTGTGGCCAGGGAGATCCTCTGTGTCAGAGGACTCTGTCACAGGGACCTTAGTGACCAGGTGGAGAGAAGGCTTCAGCTACCCAGGGAAGACACTTTTATATGCCAGGGCTTGAACTAAGCACAGATTGCAGTGGTCACAGGTACCACCGTGAGAGATAGACACATTTCACTCTTAAGATAGCATCTTACAAGTGGTAATTAAATTTTTACAACACCCATGTGAGGTAAGGGCGTAATTATGGCTCCTATTTTAAAGCTAGGAGAGGAGAGAGGGCGAGTGGCTTGTCGAAAGCCAGGTGGTGAGTCAGTGGCGGTGCCGCCATCACCAGCCAGGAGCTCCTGGTTCTCAGCCCATGAACCACGGTGGCGGCAGTGGCATGACAGCCTCCCTGCTGAGAGATGAAAGCAAGCTGATTTCTCAAGCCCTTTGATGAGAGAAGGAAGGTTAGAAATAGCCTGTGGCTGTTTCTAGAGAAAGTGTTGGGGCTGATGGAGAATTTTGGAGGAGGACAATGGGAAAAGGAATAGTGGTGAAGTAACTATTGATATGAGCAGCTCTGAAGGGAAGGGAGCTGACAAACCACAACCCAATGACAGGGGAGAATAATGGGTCAATAGGGAAGGTAGATTTTCTTCAGAGAGGCCTAGGGGAGAGCAGGGGAGGCAACCAGAAAGGAAAAAGCAGCAAGAAGGGAAGGGGAAAGGAGAAAGAATATCCCTCAAGAGTGTGCATGGCAGCATTTGAAAGCTGTTGCATCAGGAGGCAGACAGAGAAATGCCACTGAGCATGGGGTCTTACAGTGCCTGGACAATTATAATCATACTATTGTCTCCTGCCCAGCAGCTGGAGATCTTGGAGCACTCCGTAAGCATCATTACCTTTGTTACACGTATGGGAAAACCGAGGCTCAGAGCAGTGAAGCCACTTGCCTATGGTCACACAGCAAGGCCAACACATTAAACTGGTTTAAACTATTACAGAATATGCAACTTGAAATAGGAGTAGGACAGACAGGGACACGCAGTTCTCAGTGACATAGGAGAGAAAAAGAGATGACTGATGTCAAGTAGCTCAAATCTATTTCTTATAGCTTTAGAATACATGATGCCAAGTAAAATGAGAGGTGGAGGCTGTGAGCTTTGGATCCCTTGTGCTTTAAACTATAAGCTAAGGAATACTAACAGGCAGACACACTACTATATGCACACACACAAATATGCATGCACACAATAGCCCTGACCCTAGAATTAGTGCAGTCTTAATACTGCACTAAGGGAAATACCCCTTAAACGAGGTATTTCCTCAGTTTTCCTCCTTTCAGCAAAATTAAGGTAACCATTTTTACCTACAACTACAAAATGGAGACACACCTATACTCCAGAAGACTTTCATAACACCAAGCAGGTGTTCTTAGGTTCCCAAAGTGCTTTGAGTAGGATAGGATAGGCTAGGCTAGGCTAGGATATTTCAGCTGGAAAGGAACTAAAATTGTCTGGAAGCTGCACATGACCACCATCCTGGTGGAGTTGGTTGTTTATGGTCATTATGTGCCACAGGGCAGAAACTATATGTCTGACAGCCTGTGGCTGCTACACCAGAAGGGACATCATCTGAAAAAGTAGATGCCCAGAAAACAGCTCTCCGACTTAGCAGGATAGCACTGTCTGAGGTAGCACAGTGATTTTAGGGCCTAAGAAAGTGACATGCTTTTGTAAAAGTTCCTCTTCATTTCAAAAACCATCTTTTCTCACCTCGTCTTTCTCCTTTTCCTCACAAGAAATGAAGAAGCCACAGCTATTTTCCCCTTTGTTTGAGGAGGAGAGAAAAGCATCCTGCAGTATAAGAGAAAGGAGAAAACCAGCGTAACACACATGCTGAAGGAATCAAGAAAGAGCAGTGTAACAGGTAAGGTCTATTTTTGGTAGCATCCTTTTAGTATTAAAGTTTCCACCATTTATTCTAACTTCATCACCTTTTCTTCTTCCTCAGCTACTTGGGATGGTCCGAGGCTCCTGCCCCTTCTCCTCCTGGTGCAAGAGGGCCGTGGCCCTTTAGCTGTGCAGTGCTACCACCCTCCTGCCACCGCCAACATCCTCCTGCCACCGCCAACACCCTCCTGCCACCGCCAACACCCTCCAGCCACCACCAACACCACAGTCCTCCCTCTGTAGGAGCGCCCTGAGCTGTCACCTGCCTCGCACATCTTCCCTGCGAGGTAAATGCTGCCTTTCAGCGTGCCCAGTAGAGACAGTGATTTATGCATTCTGATGCAGCTCCACACAGCATCTGTTTTGGTCGCTTGTTTCTGTAAGGGGACTTCGTCTGGGCGAAGGATGCAGGTCAACACTTCCAAGTGTGTTGGTCCTCTGCTGGTCCAGCACATGAGGCCGGTGGGCACATCTTTTCGTGACTCCTTGTTAGGAGGCACCGTCCACATTAGAATGGTGGCTGATTCCTACTTTGAGGATGTCTTTTGGGGGATGAGACGTTCCTGGGTCATTTTGAGGTTAATGTGTTAGAATGGCGCTTCCCAGGGTACCCTAAGCAAGACACTTTATCTTTCATCACCTCAGCTGCACAGCTGTAAAATGGTGATTGTACGTCTTAGCTCTTGCACATGGATGATGCCAAGACGAGTTCATGAATCACCATTCATGAACCCATGAATCACTGTGGGCACAAGGATATAAAAATGCCAAGTTGTGTAGTAGTCCATCCATGTCATTCTGTACTGATGCTGCCAACACTGAGATTCCTGCAGAGGTGTTTGTCGGTGAGGGCACCTTCTGCCCTTCAGAAGTTGCACTGAGGCCACTAGCTCATTTTCCAAGGAGCAGCAAGATGTTATGGAGTGGAAAGGACTGGAAGAGTAAACAAGAATTTCTGGCCAAAGCCCAAAGTACTTAGAATATGAGAGCTATTTCACATACCTACGTCAGCAGACTCATTTTGCTGAAAAATCCCCATCTTTTCATATTTTATGCAAAAAAGTATGCAATGAAAACAGGCCTAGAGAGGAAAAAGTCTCGTAAGCAAAAAGTTGGCTTCGAAATTCAAAGGGCACATTCCAGCATGATGATTTTTTTGTGGCAAGCAAACCATGTGGTTTTTTTCAACTGTTACTAGATAAGGAAGTGTGAGGGGTTTAAGTGTCAAAGTGCTTTCCTACAGAATCATACCAGCTTTACAGCTCTTTGGGAATGATGGAGGATCAGTCCTGTTTGAAGGAGCAGTGAAAGCGTCCATTGTTCTTTATTGTTTCCTTGTTACAGCCTCTCCTTGCAGGTGATAGTTCAGCACACCCTTTCCTGCAAGTGTTGTGGGTAAGGCGACAAAGAGGCCTTAGATTCTGTAGTGCTCACCAGGGCTTCACCCAAACTCCTCATCTGCTCTCCAAAACCACTTTGAAGATGCTGTAAGGTATGTGACAGCAGCATACAAGTGGGAGCCACAGGAAAGCATACAGGGTCATGTCTCAGTGACCCTATAAAAAACCTGGCTCAGTAAGATGTCAGAAATGGCCGTTTCAGTTAAGTAAGAATTTTGCTGCCCCAGGCAGTCATTTAAGCCTATATGTAGGTTTTTCTATTGGTAGAGCAATTCATGCTGGAAGTGGTTTTGGGTTTTTTTTTTCCCTTGATGCAATAATGTGATGGTACAACCTTTTGTGTGGACAGTGGTGTTCCAGTGTAAGTGTATCCATAGGTCTATTTTTTGCCTGATAACTGCTATATGGGCCTTAGTATTCTTATACAGGTGTTTGTAAATACGTATTAGAAGGTTAAACTACTGTCCTAGTGACAGGGTAGTTAAAGTCCTACAAGGTCTATGCGTAGACAACCCCCAAGTGCCAGCAGTGCCATTTCACTTCTTAGGTTCGAAGTAGGAGGACTGTTCAGAGCTCCATTGTATCTTATGAACAGTGTCCCATTTTGTAGCAGTTGAGATGTCCTTGGGGAAGGGAACTATTCTGTGTCCCCCATCCTGAATTCTCCACCAGAAATGGGTCTGATCAAACAGCTCACAAAAAAAGATCAGATCTGGTGTTGCTAGTACCATAAGTTCTCATTGATCAAGAATCTCTTTAGAGAGCATCTGTGTCATCCTGTGGGCCAGGATGTTAGAAAGTAATGGAAATGGGGACTAGTTTGTTACATTCCCCTACTAGGCCTGGGAATATCCCAGAAAGAAAATGTTCCCAAGCAGCCAATTTCCATGTGGTCACGTTCAGACACCGCACTTGCAGGTGAGGTGGTACTCCAAGTCTTCCTTGAGAGGAACATGAAAACATAGGAACTACTATACTGGCTCAGACCAAGGATCCATCTAGTGCAGCATCTCATTTCCAAAAGGATCTGTGAGCAGACCCCTAGGGAAGAGTAATAAGAGGTGGAGCACACATGATGTTTCCCTCAAGTTACTTCCCAGGATTTGACTATTTTTAGCTCAGAGCATCTTCTGAACCTGATGTCATTTGTCAGTGACCCTCAATAGATTTTTCTTCCCAGTAGCTGGCTAATTGCTTCCTGGGCTCCTGTAAGGTTTTTGCATATACCGCATGATTTAGCGAGAAGTGCCACAGGTTTATCAACACTTGCATGGCCACCATTTGTTTGTTCCCAGCCTGGCTCCTAAAAGCATCGTCTGATGGCCCCTGGCTCTTGTAGTGGAAGTGTAACACAGAGTAGATTTATTCACTCTGTTAATGGCGTTCATCGTTAGTATAGAGCTCTATTATATTCCCCTGCCTTTTCCAGGGACACCAGAGATACTTCACCTTCCTGGTCTGCCAGGACCAGGTCTCATCACCAAAGCTTTCTGAGCTGAAGAAACAAACACCAACACTAGCTCATCGTGTATTGTTGCTTCCATTCTGGGCAGCCACTTGCACTGTGGGAAGCAAACCTATCCAAATGCAATTATAACTTAATGCATGGTTGCTACTGACTGTACCAAGGCAACTGTACCATATGTATGTGTTAGCTCATGTATAACAGTGAACACCCAGGTAGGTCCATAGTTTCCAGTGGGTGGATGTGGATATATGGGACATTAAAACCAAGCTCACTCTTTACAAATTCGGATCACTCCAGAAGGAGCACAGAGCTTCTTGCAGCACATACAGACATAAGTTATTTCTTTTTTTAAAAGCCTATTTCTCTATCCTCCTTCTCTAGAGGAGGGCCCTTGTACAGGTGTATAAATTCCGTATGCTAGGCTGACCTTAAAAAAATGCTGGACACAAATGTATATAAATGAATCTCTATGCACAGCTGAATGCTGAACAGCTCACAGATTCTTCCCCTTTGAAAGAAAAAGTCCAGTAGAATCTCAAAAATAAACTACCCCTTCTTTTCCTCTCATGTACCTACCCCCCTGTCCATAACCAAGTGCTCATATATTTAAATAATAAAAGCAAACAGAAAAAACCCCACATCTACTGTGTCCACCATTTTTCTATGGAGATGTGCTTAAAATTTAATTTAGAATTTAATTTAAAAGCAAACAATTAATTTAAAAGCAAACAACTTTTCCAAGCAGCAGCTCTCGACACATCAGAACTCGTCTTTCCCTTTTTCACCTCCACCCACGAGAGAGATCCTGGCTACCTGCCCAGATGAAGAGGGAGCCATGGCAAACTGAAGCATCTTGCATCATGATTTTCAATGGCCAAAACTGGCATGTCACAGGCTGCGGAAAGTAACAAATTTCAGAGTTGAAGGAACTTCCTACAAAGACTGTACCTTGGTTTCCTCTCTCGGAACCAACAGTAAATGCATGTCTTCAGCTGACCATCGTTATGGCAAGTAAATCTGTTGTGTCTCTATGCCATGGTTTGACTTGGGGGGCACTGCTGCTTAAGACATTTTCTAACACTGAAACAACAAAAAAAACCCTACATTTTAATCATCCAGTAAAGAAGATGAAGTTCATCAGTAAAAGATTTCCCATGCTGCAGCTTATTTTCTCGGATGATGTCTTCCTTTTTGAAGGCAGATGCTCTGCTTCACTTGTTGCATTTCATGGAAATTACACCACCTACCTGTAACCAAGATAAGGGATTGGATTCTCTTGCTCTATGACTCTCAGGCTCTCACTAGCTGAGCAGGTAAAAACAGGCGTAAGGCTGAATGCCAGATCCTTGTGCTTCACAGGTAGATATGTCTTCCATCCAAACCTGTCCAGCCAGCAGAGGGGAAGAGGGCATGTCCTAGATGTCCCTCCTTGATACACCTTCCCACAGATGAATCTCCCAAGACATAGAGAGTCCTTTTTCAAACTTCCTCACAAGCTGGAAAACTTCAGAATACCTTTGCAACAGAAATAATATGCTTGGTGTGTTTGGGTTGGGGTTTTTTCCCCAGCAGCTTGTTTCCACAGTAACTTTGTCGCTGAAGATCCCAAATCAACAGCCTGGCTCCTAGTCCCACATTATTATACAAAAAGGAAGCTGATTGAAAGGTTACTTTCTAGTTTGTGTGAGATGGAACGTAAATCATCAAAAACTCTAGAGGTCAGTGCCATGAGTGCCTGATGAGTAACAAGACATTCCGTAGTTTGCTTAAGAAAATTTACTTTTATGGATATGTGTGCGGGCACAAGCAAGGAAAAAAAATTTAACTCCAGATAAAAATAAAAATCATAAGCTGACTTTTATGAGATTATTCACCTTTTTTCCCAATCAAAAATGATGAAAGGGAAAAAGTGGATGGGAAAAGTCCAAACTTAAAAATATTTATTGATTTAATTTAACTAAAACCATCAAGTGATCTAAATCAGTTGTGAAAAATTTGCTGATATTTTCAAAAAGTAAGAAAATCAGAATAAAATTTAGCTGCTCTTTGATGAAATAACTCTTCAACTTCTTCCAGAGGCTAAATAGCTGGCATCAAGGCCAGCAGAGTCTTATTGGACTCCCTGGGGGAAATAGCATTTAACTGTACATACAGACTGCTGCAGCGACTGGATCTCTGTGGCAATGTAAAGCCAGTACGTTTCATAATTTGACATTTTACAATAAAGATTGTCTATAAATCCTCAGTTTATAGATGGTTCGGTGACAGCAAATGGAAAAGAAGTTACTTCAAGCTGTTTGTAAAAAAGTAAGTTACGTGGATCCATGAAGACTCTCTTAAGGTGTACAAGAGGTGGTTTCTCTGTGTACTAAGGGTATTATGAATTAAATTGGTCTTTGGGAGCCAGCGATAGCTTATCTTACGTCATTTTCTAAACAAGGAAAATGGAAACAGCTGATCTGGTCAGGTATTCTAATCTGTTCAGTGTATGAGTGGGTCTAATTTAATGGACCTCCTTTAATAAATCTACTGTTCAGTCATTTAAATCATGATCCTTACCTGTCTATACTCTGCTCTCCCCCATGGATGCGATATGAGCTTTCTTGAGGCAAAGGCACAGGGACAAAGGGTAATAAATGTGCAGGCAAGAGCCACAGGCATAGTTGGCCCCAGAGATTATGTCCTTCAGTAACCCTATCTTTGATCTCTTGAGCCGACGGTCACCAAAGCCATGTTGCTCACCGTGTGACAGGGCAGGAGCTGAGTCCCTCCACAGTGGGTCGCTTTGGACCTGAGGGAAATTTCTCATCCCATGTGGGTCTGCAACTGCCCTGCACAGCTTCAGAGGCCACGGGCCACCCGTGGTGGGTCAGAGGGTCTGCGGTCACCACACTACAAGGTGGCCCGTGGGCAAAAAGCAGAGAAGCTGCAGCAAAGGCTGCAAGACGGGCTGATGGAAGAGGGCATGAATTTCACACTCACTCACTTTGTGAGACTTGGTAGGTCCCTGTCCCTAAACAAGGCCAGAGCCTTGAACTCATTGCTACAGCTCTCCCAGCACTAACTTTGGTATTTTCTGAGGCCTTAACTGGATTGCAACATGATGGATGTACACATACCCTGATTCTACAGATAAGATAATTAGGAGATAGATCAGGCATGTGCATGTTTCATGTTCCAGCAGTGTTTGTGCTGAAACATGCCTATCCGTGGGAGGACCTCCTTAGCCTCTTTGCACCAGGTAGAAAGCACGGATCTTTGATCTGAGCTCCAGGAGCTGAAGCAGTTTGAGACAGCTGTGCAGAATGTGGGCTGACACAGTGTGATGAGGATAGACAGATCCACGTGTCTTACAATTCTATAAAATATACCATTATTACCAGGATGCAGTGAGCCACAGTGGGTGAAGTGCCCAGCTGGGTAATTGTCCTCCAAATGCTGATGGACGGCTTGGTAAAAAAGATGGGAACAGCTTCTCGGTCCTTTCAAACAGGTTGATTTTAAATCAAATCAGATTTGATTTTAAATTAGGCTGCCACTTTGCCCACTGCGCCTGGAGGCATTGGTCAGCTCCCAGAGCTCCAGACTGTACAACCGTCACGGCGTCACCAGCAGTGCGGTACTACAGTGCCATCCTTACCTCCAGGGTCCCAGAGAACACAAAAGCTTGGGGTTTAGTACCTTGCTGGAGGAATTGGCACGTGTGAGTTCACTTCTGTGTTACAACGTTCTCACAAAACATAAATGAGAACGGTGGTAAAGCATCTGAGCACGTACGGAGGAGAACGACAGCACGGGAGCGAGATATTATCATTGCGTAGGAGAAAAGGTTTATTTTGTCACTTAATTTACCACCCTCAGAGACACAAATTCAGAATGCACATAAGCTATAATACAAGCAGGTCACGTGATCTGAAAGGTGTTTATAGAGATCTGACAGGTGTTAATGATGGCTTTCAATTGAAAAGGAATCCTGGAAGAGAAATTGCTCGTTAAACAAGTCTAACAGCATTAATGTTTTCTAACAGCATTACTTTCTGGAGCCAGGTGTTGCAAAACATAAAGTGTCTTGCTACCTCTATTTAGGAGAAGATCCTTATGAATGTGATAATCTTTAAGGTCCAATTTTGTCATATAATGTGCTTCAATCCATGTTTCCTATGTACGGTTCATAATGAGATTAATGAAGTGTAAATCTTCATGCAATTTAAATAAATAGTCTCCCGAGTGCCTGGCATTAGAAATACATTGTTCTGTATTTCCATACAGGCACTGATGTTGTATCCCGTAATTGTAATGTATTTATCTGTGTCGTATTACAGGGCATTTGATTTAATTTTAAATGGGAGAGTTTAATCTTTTCTTTGTTTTGACCATCATATAATTCACTTAATTAAAATTTGTTGGATTTTTTTTCCCATTTGCCACAAAAAGGCCAGTTTTTTGTTTAGTATTTCAAAAGTAGCCAAAATTCAAATTATAAAATTTCCCATTCATACAATCTGAATAGTTAATTCCCATATTAATTTTCTTATTGGTTTGTTCTGACACCTGGATATTTCCCAAGTTTCCTCACTCTTTTGACTCAGTGCTGGTCACTTCTTAATATGGCCAAGCAGAATTCAAAGGAGAAGAAAACCATACCAAATTCAGATACCCTTCCCTCCCTCAAGTGGGGTTTAATTCTGCTGTCACCTTTACTGAGGGACACTGAGGAAAAAATATTCATTGCACTCAGTAGAGCTAGGGCTCCAAATCAATTTTTCCCCTACCACTCTGAGGCTTTGAGAGGGAAAGATCTTGCTTTAGCGACTGCGTGTTCATCTCGTCTGAAATGGGTCAGAGGAACAGACAAATTATCCCTTTGTCCCCACCGACTACAGCAGGAGTTTAGGCAATTAGCCAATGTCAGACAAACAAACATTCCAGGCTGTCCCATTGGTGCTTGCAGTGTACTTGCCTTTGCTGCGTATTACTGTGGTAGGTGCATCACAGCTCCAAGGCTAAAAACATATCCAGCAGAGGAAATGGTGCTGTCTGGCTCCCTCTGAGGTGCAAATAGGATCATGGCATCTACTGTAGTAAGGTCAGCGGCTTAGCATGGGAGAATTTATATCAGCATAAAAGTGGGGTAGACTCCGACAACTTCACCACCGCCTCCCTTTGTGGTGATTCTCTTGTCCGCCCCGATACGTCCCACACCGTATGTCAATTTGCCTTGATAACTCCTGCACCAAGCTCCAACAATTTGAGGCTCAATAAGACCAACTTCTTCAGAAAATTAATACCCCTTCTTGGTTGAAAGTCCCTCCCAGTGGGAGTTAACGCTTCCACATCCTAGGTAAGAGTCTCCTATAGCTCATTCCTCCAGTATTAGACATCGGAATTGTATCATCTTGATTCCCAGCACTATACTGCTGGGGAAAGAAACAGGTGCCAAGTTTTTTCTAGAATTCATTGTTAATATTGAAGCTACTACAAGCAAACAACAAGTGTGAAGGTATTGTCTCACATTACAAATGTATTTTTTGGTAAGGCACTGCCACGATGGGTTTAACAGGGTTAACAGTCCCCGTGATTATCAGTCATGATAACGGTTGATCAGCGATGAAGGGTTTGCCCTCCGTGTAGACACAGACTTAAAACCAGCAAGCTCTGAAATGTCACCAGCAAAATACACTTCGTGATGTTGCTTATCCCACTAAGGCATCTGCGATTAACCTGCCCTTCCCTGCCACCTGCTGCCTGCTCTAAGGGCTCATAGCTCCCTGCTTCAAAGCCCAACAGAACAGCTTGCCTCTGCCTGCGCTGGAGCCAGGCAAGGCGATGCAGCCAGGGGAGAGAAGGAAGAAGAGACCTTAGTCTGTGGATGGCCTGGCCTCCAGCACGGCCCTGGCAGGGGATTTCCATGTTTCCCTTCCTTGTCGTGTGACTGGGACTGGCATGGGCCCTTGGCACATGAATTGACATTGCGGTTGTTCCTGATGGGATGATCTGGTGTGGGGACCTGCCACCCGGTATGTGGCTCAGTCAGCCATCGTGCTCCCACCCTTCACATTCATGCATCCATTGGTTTTGTTTGGGGTTTTTTAAAATTTTATTTTATTGTTTTGCCTGTTAGAACAAGTATTTACATGCCCTTACCCACGGCTGTTATTATAATTTCTTTTAAACCAAGAACTAAGTTTCTCAGGTAATTACTGGTCTGTAGGAACTGAAGCTTTAAGAAAAATAAATAACCATGGCAACTGATTGACAACAGATCCATAGCTTGTTTCACCACTGTTAAAGAAATATAACTAAAGCCTTAGAGAGTTTTTTTTTTGGTTTTCTGACTCCTCATCTAAACCAATTGCAGATTCTCTAGAGCAACATCACAAAGGCCTTGACCTCTCGAAGCACAGCAAGTTAATTTCCCTTATGAGAGAAAAGGTACTCACACCCGGGAGGACCATCTGGGGCTGGCCCAAGTGGCAAAGGAGGGGGACAATTTGGGCAGTGAACTTACAGGGATCTGTGCCCAAATACAATCCGATAGCCAGGGCTGAGGAGCTTGTCTGCATGTGACGACTCCTTGGCTGGGAAAGGCAGATGCTAAGGAGACTTTGCTAATTTCCCCTGCCTGGAAACCTGTAATGAGCTCAGAGCAGAACAGCAAAAGGGCACATCTGTTAGTTTCTCCTAAACTAGAAAGGGCTGAAAGCCAAGAGAGATGTCTAGGGGCTAATTTACTGGCCTGTCTACAGCACAGGAGAAAGTCTGAGCCCTGGAGAAAGCCGGGAGCGCTTTGTCTGAGAGCAGAGAAAGCTGGCGAGTGTCACTAGGAGCTTAAGGCTGATGCAGCTTTATGGGACAGGAGAAAGCTTTGTTTCCTTCATTCATGCAAATATCCATGAACTCCAGTCAACCATATCATACACATTCAGTGCTGCAAAAGTCTATGTTTGTCCATGGATGGGATGCTAAAAAAATATGCTACTTAGGCACATGGTGCCAGCTGTGCAGGAAACTGCTGGATGCAAAGCCTTCCTGGCCCCTGACAGACAGAAACAATCTGTGTCTGGCCAGTGCCTGTCATGATGGGACATCTAGAGATGCCCAGGGCACTGCAGGTAATGGAGGTGCTGCAACCTCATTAGTGTAGTGATTTAACTGGGATAATATCTTACCTTTCCCAGCAAGGTTAATTAGCCAGTGCACCAGACTGTATCTGGTACTCTCAGGTAGTGTGTATACTAGTAAACAGAGTGTCCCTGAGACAATTCTCTGACCCTGCTGCCAACTGGCATGGGACAGCTTAACAACCTCACTCTTAAGCTCACCCCTCCAGATCAGCCTGATCGCCCCCAGACCTCCTTTGAGGAATGACCCCCGGCCCACACTAACTCCTGAACCATGCCCGGGTTTTGCTCAGGAGCATGCTGGTTGGTACAAAGCAGAAGGTGCCACCAAGGTACTCTAACGACTGAACGGGGTAAGTGACGGTGTTCCCATAGCTGGGGATGTTCCCTGAGACCGTTAAAAGGGCTAGCAGAGGCGCAGCCGCAGTGGCTGGGTTTTGCAGTGTTAACAGGCACTGAGCTGACTTAGCGGCTGAGCCTCTGATCCTGAACAGCCCTGCTGCTTTGGTGCTGCACACGACCAACGACAAGCAAGGGCACATTTCCACTCAGCCACAGGATGCTGACAGCTGTGGGAAAGTGCTATGTAAGGTTGGCAAAAAACCTGAAAACTCCAAGTATGTCTTTAGCTATTTAGGTATATATAAATATATGTAAAAACCTGTCCAAGCGATGACCAAATTTAAAGGAAAATTGCAGGAAAACTAAAAACTTCTAATGCCAATTCCAGTCTTTTGCCACAACGTTAATCTGTCCTACACTACACTGGCTCAGTGATTTCTTACATGCTTGAAAACCAGCACTGGCTTAAAATCCAGGGTAAATTCTGCCAACCAGCTAGATGTTCTCTTCTCTTTCAACTTTTTGTCCATTCTAACATATGTTCCTACATTAATTTGCCACATTTCTATTTCCTAACATTTCAGCCTCCAAAGAAGAGAGTGTTGGTAAAATGCTGATTACAGCTGCATCGTCCTCAGGTCAAGGTTCTTCGTCTTAGAACATTCAAGAGGTTTTCCAGGACTGGTTTGCAAACAATTGCCACACTCTTGTACTCCATCAGTCACCACAGGACAGTAAAAGTTGTGGGATAACGTTTATTTTTTATTATATCTCATTCAGACCAAAGCCTCCAGTTTGGCCTTTTTTAGTCAACTACACTTCATATTTTAGGAGAGAAATATTTAGGGCTTTAAGGGTTTTTTAGTCCTGTCAATGAGCAAAGGTAGTTCTTTCTATTCCTCTTGCCATGCGTTCAAGATTTAAGAAAGTACGGAGCTCCGTGACATTGTCACTGACTGCACACCAGTTGTGCAATCCTCTTGATTTGAAGCATCACTGCTCCACATGCAAAGGTCAGGCTTCCAAGAGGTTGTTGGCCTCAGAACGTCAATGCAGATGAGGGTGGAAATTTGCCTCCAGCTGAAGACACCCCCTTCTACGCATCCTTCAGTCTGCACTTGTGACACAACTGGTTGAAGATACCAGGGTATCGGGACTGGTGGGTAAGGGACAAGGACTGTGGAGAGTCTGACCTCCTGTAGCATTGGCTGCAAAGTTGACAGGTGGGCATGACATCTCAGGTGGCCCACAGTGCCTGGGGTTGAGCAACTGAATTGCACGCCTAGTCAATACAGTCAAGGGAGGCTGAAGAGCGGGTCAGCTCAACCTGAAGAAGTCACTTCATGGCCAATGAGATGAACTACCCTCTGGGATCCTTCAGTTGCACCATCTAGAACTGTAGTGACTATAGAGGCCAGGGGAGCACAGGCATCATCCACACCTCCTTGAACTCAGTCCTACCTACAAAGCCTTGTCGCTGGTCCTACTCTAGTCAGATGGAGCTGCACAAAAAGGCCTATGTCAACGAGCATTGTGGACTCCGGCATACAATCACAACTGATGGTTAAACAGAAAAAAAGCTTGCCAAAATCTGTACCCTTTATTTTTTTGTTGGAATCACCAAAACTAACTCATCTCACCTCCCTTTCTGTTTGTGATCCCAGCACTCACCATCTTTGCACTTGGTCTCTGCAGGAGTTCAGATTTGGAATGGAAAGCAGCCTGGAGCTGATAAGATCACACTCCAGTAGTATGTAACCCCCATGCAATTTGCAATTTCTTCCCAAACGTAGGAGTACAGTCCACTTAGAGAAACAGATGATGCTATATTTAATTTTTAAACTTGTTGCTTCTTAAACTATTATTTGGAAAACCAAAATCAGTTAGCTGCCCTTTCCTGGAGGCATTACTGTTCCAGAATAGATGGAACAGGATTAAACTAAGTGTAAAGCCTTAATCACTTGTGAATGTTGCACACCAGTAACAGGCTTTCTTAATATGGACCTGTGCCCTCCCATAAACAGATGACTGCATATCACAGAAGATAATCAAGGCCAAAGTCTAGGAAAACTGTCTCCAGCCAAGACCACAGGGATTTTGTAATTAAGCACAAGTTGTGAATGCATGTCAGTAGTCTCAATCTGGAAGACAGTATTTCTGTGTGGTCAGTTTAAGGCACAATCTTATGCAAGTGAAGAAAGAACTGAATGGGCAGTTAGTATTTACTCTCTTAGGAGGATCAGCAATGAGCAGTTAAAATGTTAGTTGCTGGTTTAAAGTTTTGCCACTTTACATCAGATTAATAAAATTTATCATTACAAGCACAGTCTCTTTTATATGTTGAGACTACTACAACCACCCTGTTACTCCCTTTTCAGAAGTCATTTGCTTCCTTCATTTCATTTTCTTTCTGTCCAAGAATACTGCAGAAAGTCCCTGAGGCAAACTGCTTTCTTCCACAAGCTGGAGGATGGAGTTGTTCAGTTGTTAGAAGTTGTGAAACAGAAGGAGAAGAGCACTGACCAAAACCAGGAAATTCAGAATCAATGTGCAGAGCAAGCCTTCAAGTAAAAAAACCAAACCCTTGTTCAACTTACTCTCAGTCCAAGCACCTCATTTGACTGATCTTCCTCTCGTCGCTAGCACTGCAAAGCGAGGCATCTTGCTTTAATAACACCGCACAGACAGGAAGAAATGCTGAAAGTGGGAAATGCAATGTCCTCAGCTTGGTCTGTGCATCAGGAGGACTGGCTTGCCCCTTGAACAGGGCTTGTCCTCTCTCTTTTCCTATACCTTTTTTGTGTGACCGGTACTAACTCTGCTCAGTAATGTCTTATTTGGAGTTTTGCTCCCCTAGCTGAACCCCTCCAAAGGAAACTTCACTGGCTTTGAACTGCAAACTGTTCCTGTTAAACTCACAAGCTGGAGAGTGGGATTTGTGAGTCAAAAACTAAAACACTCCACAAACTTCTAAGTTACAGTTTTTGGACTGCTCCACTATCATGTATTTCATATGAACTATCAATTAACCAACAAATTTAATTGGGAACTAACTTCCCTACCACTTTCCCTGCATGCTTTTGGCAGTCAGCAAAGTGTACTTTTAAGGAGGTTTGGCTTTTCTTTCTCCCAAGGGCAGTATACCAGAGGGACCCTTAGTCTCTTGCTAAGGGAGCAGGTTTCCCTGCTCAATTTTCAATACTCTGCTGACTTTCACTGGTTTCTTGGTGTGCCTTTTGTTTATACATACAAATTGATTAAAATGTTTCTTTTTTTTTAAATACCTTACAAACCTGGATACCTTATAAGCATTTCTCAGAATATATTACCAGTTATTCCTTGGGCAGGGTGGATGGGGGGTGGGGTATTTGAAAGCTAAAGTAACTATCGGCCAATATTTTGGAGCTGTCTGCCTCTTATGTGTCTTGAGAAATCAAGTATCTCCATATTGCACTGCTGCTATTCATATAGTCACAATATCACCTCAAAGCAGGTAAGGAAAAGTAATCTTTTATCATTTTTACAGGCTGTTAATTCATCTGGAGCAATACATTCAACTAACACAGAACTCAGTTGTCTGGTAACAGGTTAGACAGCAAAGTACGACACTGTATGCAGTGAAAAAAGACAACATTTAATCAGCAAGCATAGATTAGTATACATGCATTTAATTTTTAAAGTTGCTTGGTAATAGGAAGAATTCTACTTTCCTTCCACCTGACACTCCTTTAAAACCATGAATAACAATTTTTCAGTCTCTTCTTTTTCAGCTCTCAACTAGTCTTTCTCCAGATTACCGTGTGCCCATTTAAAATCCCAGCTAGGATCTTCAAGCCGTGTGCAATGATGTTTCAGCTGAGTCCTTGAGGACCACAATCCGAGACAGGCAAGCCACTCTTCCAGGAGCTGGCCAGTGGGAAAGCAAGCACAAGAAAAGGAAAGCCTTGTGATTAGGGTTCTGAAGATCTGGTTCAACTCCAGGCTAGGCTTTGAATATGACATTCAGAAAGACATTTCACCTACCTCAGGCATATCCTCAACTGGTATAAATTCCTACAAATGCACAGCATCAGTGGTGCAACGTCAGCTTTACCCCAGCTGCAGAGCTACTCTTTCTCCTCTCAATTCCTTTAGGTAAAGTGATGGCTTATTTGCATTTACTAGGGAGTCGCTTGCTTCCTTTGTCCTCAGGTACATTTTTTCTGTGAAAACTGTAACCTGCTTAAGGGAAGGAATACCTCTTATTCTGTGTTTGTACAAGAGATGGTATAACAGATACCTGATCTTGCCTGGGGCCTCTAGGCTTTGTAATACTGGTTATTCTCTAATAAAAATTAAACATTCTAAACTTTTCAAAAGTGAGTCGTAACTCTCCTTTAGTTTGTTTTACTTAGTGGGCTGTAAGAAAATGCTTGGGGTCTCTTCTTCCTGCTGGAGGACAGCAGAGTGAAGGATTTATGGTAGGGCAGCAGTTTCTCGACAAGCACATTTTTGTCTGCCACTGTGTATTGGCACAACGTACCCCATCTAAGAGCATTGAATCTTTTCAAGAATAATGTGTTGGACACTCAGCATGCTTCAATACAGATGGTTTCAAAACTCACTTTAGTGATGGGGGAACCAAGCCACGGTCAAGTTAAATACTTTGCCAAAATCACATGCTTGGTGGTCTGTCTAATGGAGGATGTATTCCAGTGCTCTTCATCAAACCATTCGAGGGTTTTGTGCCATACAGTGGGAACCAGTAACATTTCCATGTTTTGGACATAAAACACTCAGTGTCTCTGCTCACTGCCGTGAATGAATTAGCCATATTTTGGGAGCTCTGGCTATATTTCCATACGAGTCTTAAGTCTATGAGCAGAAGTGTTGACAATCAGCTAACCACAGCCCCACCTAAGAGCAGTAGTAACTCCTGCAGCTGCTGAGTGAATTCCTGCAAGGTGTTAGGGTTCCATCTGGTGGCTACAGGCTCGCCAGCAGATGTGTCTCTGGTAGGCTGCTGTTATTGCACGTCCCTCTCCCAGGACCCGGCAGCATCAGGAGGGCCATGACCTAACACATTCTTTCCTCTCTCATCACCATTATACGATCCCTAACAATTTCTGACCAGTCCTTGGCCCCTTGCCTTTCCATCATTGACACCCGCGGGTCTTAGGTCTACCAGCCACTGCTTTCGCTTGGTTCCTGCTCCTGGGGCTCGTAGGCCAAGAACCATCAACAAGAGGAGAAAAGCTCCAGCCTGGTACCACAGCTGAGGTGCACCTGGGAAAGGAGATTAGGAAGACCCAAGTGACAAATTCTTTGCACTGACAGCATGAGACTTGGTGGGTCTGATACAAGGCAGAGAACACCCCAGCCTGCAGATTGCCCTGTTGGTCCGGATGGTTTTTTTCTTGATTCAGTTCCCATCTTTTCCTTTCCGAGTGGAAATTCTGTGATTTATTCATTCATTTATTTATTTATTTTTAACAATCTAAACATTTGCTTTGGGTTGGAGCTTGGCTTCATTTTCATTAGCTTCAGTTTCCCCTCTGTTTAAATCCTTATCATTTTCCTCTGTTGTTAGCTTATTCCACAGGCTATAAATCATAGTCATCTTTCATCTAGCCCAAAGAGCTGCAAGCAACTCCTGCAGATTTTCAGCATCCCCCTGTCTCACAGCAAGGGGTTATTGAAGACAGACTGAGGAGCTCAAGAGACTCGTCATCCCTCGTTCACTGAACTATTAACTCTCATGAATTCAGGATTTTGCTAACAACTGGCAAATACTAAGTAATGTTTGTAATTACTACTAACAGAGCAAATGAGTGACTGGGATAAAATGACTGCAGCAGAGCATACTGGGCACTGTAACAAGTACCGTTGGCTGGTGGCTGAAAGGTTTCGGCCTGCTCAGAACTAGAGCATTAGGGGGAAATAGTAATCTTGAACAATGCAGACAAAAGGGACCTGGCTAATGAGAATGCTGGAACACAAAAGACTGACTGTCCCTCAGAAGTTCAAAGATAGGAAGATGGCTAGACAGAAGGAGCCAGAGATGAGGTCAGCTGGCCTTGAAATAGGACCTTTTCAAGACAGCAAGAGAACCTGGGAGCCCAGAAAAAGGGGTATCTGTAACAAGGCAGATCATAGAAAGCTACAAGGAGGCCTGAGGCAATGCAGCACAGCAGGGCCCAGATGTGGATCTGGGGTTGGAGGGGGCCATAGGCAATGCTAGAAGGATTAGCCCCTGAAGCAAAATGCAGAATGTGCTAGACCACACAAGGCTGATGAGAGCATGTCCTTTCCCCGCTGTTCTGCTCTCTAGTGTTCATATGTCTGCAGAATCACCGTCCTTAATAGGCTTTCTGAGGTTTCAAGCTGAACTCTTTATTGGAGGGCAGATGCTGTTATCAGTCCTTCACCCCTCCTTATAGAATCACAGAACAATTCAGGTTGGAAAGGACCTCCTGGGGCCTGCTCCTCCAGCCTCCTGTTCACAGCAGAGCCATCTTCAAGGTAAGATGGATTTTGCTCAGGACCTTGCTTAGTCAAGCTTTGTGTAACTCCAAGGACGGAGATCCAACGGCTTCTCAGGACACCTGTCCCAGTGTTTGACCACCCTCACTGGGAAGAGTTTTTTCCTTATATCTTAATTGGAATATCTCTTGTTCATGTGTGTTTCCTCTTGTCCTCTCCCTGTGCATCTCAGGATTCTGGATCCTACTGTGTAACCATCTCCCTCCATGCTTTTCATAGTAGAATACACAACAAAGTCTCACCTTTGCCTTCTCTGCTCCAGACTGGAAAGACCAAGCTCTTTCAGCCTTTCCTCACACATCACATGCTACAGCCTCAACCATCCTGGTGGTTTCCCATTACTCTTGTGCCAGTATGTCATTACCCTTCTTGTACTGGGGAGCCCAAAACTGGGCACAGAACACCAAATGTGGTCTCACGTGTGCCAAGCAGAGGGAAGGGATGACTTCCCTGAGCCTGCTGGCTACATCTTTACTAGAACAACCCAGGATGCTGATGAGCTTCTTTGCCTCAAGGTGACATTGCTGGCTCACGGTCAACTGGTTGCCCACAGGGACATATAGGGTCTTTTCTACAGATCTGACTGCTAGATGGTCATCCCCAGCCTGTACGGCTGCGTGGGGTCACTCCCTTCCAGGTGCAGGACTTTGCATTTGCTCTTGTTGAACTCCATGAGGTTCCTGTCAGCCCATTTCTCCAGCCTGTCAAGATCCCTCTGAGTGGCAGGTCTAATCCGCAGTGTAGCAACTGCTCCCTCCCAGTTTCATGTGATCTACGAGTCTGATAAGGATGCGCTCATCATTTAACAAGATGTTAAACATGATGTTAAATTAATTTCCAGGAGGGATTGCTCCATACTCTTCTAGGAGACTGCAGCTTGAGCTGAGGTTATTCCCACATACAGGCTCTTTTGACATTGCTTCATTTGAAGGTTTCATCACTAAATTTCCCTATGATCTCTTTGCTCAGAAGTGTTGAGAAAAATGTGATCCAGAGTTGAAAATCCTCCCCCTCTTTTCCTACTACCACCAACCACGAGAATGCCACTTGGAATTGGAAAAATTGCTTTTTGGTTTAAGTCTACTGTCACAAAGTCTCCCTTGGGTGGCATAAACTTACCTGGAGGATTTGGAGTAACTACGACAGAAAGACCCTTTGGGGGTGCTCATGGCACAGCCTTGGCAAATGACCTGAAGAAGCTCACCTGTTAGAACAAAAATATGAGTGCACACAAGGAGTGTAGGGATCAAATATAAAAATTATCTGAAAGGCAGGTCTCCAAAACTTATTATGTTAAAGGGAATGTGATCATCACCCAGATCAAACTGTAACTGGGGAAGTTCAAGGAGGTTTTTGAAACAAAGAAGCAGCAGTATGAGAGAAGCATGAAAATTTGTAACAAGAGGTGAGACACCTTGGGCTGGAAACAGGAGCAGCCAAAACGTGGTTTGGTATTGCCAGAAGTCACCCTGCCAGCATCCCGACTCCTGCTTAGGCCAGACAATCTGCCTAGACTTCCAGAAGGGTGAGGAGGATTGCTTGTCCTGTGAGAGGAGAGGTTTGTGCTTAGAATCATAGAATGAATCACAGACCAGTTCGGGTTGGAAGGGACCTTAAAGATCATCCAGTTCCACCCCCCCTGCCATGGGCAGGGACCCCTTCCACTAGACCAGGTTGCTCCAAGCCTCAACCAGCCTGGCCTTGGACACTTCCAGGGATGGGGCATCCACAGCTTCTCTGGGCAACCTGTCCCAGTGCCTCCCCACCCTCTCTGGGAAGAACTTCTTCCTGATATCTAATCTAAACCTCCCCACTTTCAATTTAACCTGTTACCCCTTGTCCTGTCACTACAGGCCCTTGTAAAAAGACACACACACACACACACAGAGCATCCTTCTAGGCTCCCTTCAGGTACTAGAAAGCTGCTATATACCCTCGTGACTCTGTGTGTGTGTGTGTGCATGTGTGTGCAATTAGAATTTCTTTAAATAAATAATAGAAGGATCTTTAGAAATGTGTAGGTGTTGTAGATAGGGTATCCTTGGAGATGATGGAGATGGAAACTTCCCCTCCTAACTGGTTAAGGACAATGGTATAGTCATTAACCAGTCAAGCATATTTTGTATGTAGTGACCTATGGTTTGTTACTTAAACCTGTGCTGGGTGCTAATCAGAACTTTTGTCCTGAACTAGCCTTACGTGATTTTAATGTTAAAAAATACACCCCTTTATGAATAATGAGTATGCTAATGAAGAGAACCTCCCAAATGTTTAAAACATGAACATATGTAATTGTGGGTGGTGGGGAAAAGTATGAGTAACCAATCAGTTAATTTGTTGTGACTTCTTCCTTGTTAATATGTTGTATAACAGCCCTTTTTTCTGAAAGGTGTGCTGCCTGTTCTGCACCTGTTCCTGCAGAATCAAAAATAAATGCTCAACTCAGTGTGCTGATTGGCTCTTGTGCATTGGGTAGAAGATCCAGATTTATGACAACACAGGTAGTTACTGAGACATCATAAGTGCCTAGTATTGTTGTTTATCTCTAGTATCTGTTATTGATTCTGAATGCACAGATCACTGCTTGCCAGTTAAGTATGTGCCTCAATTAATTTATAAAACCTTTTGATCCTGATTTTTATTTAAATTACTTGAACTGAGCACTTCTTCCATGAGACAACCCTCACAGCAAGGATCAGCCCAGATGCACTGACCTTCTCACAATGATCCCTGCCTTCCATGACAGGAGGCATCCCGAGCAGCAGGCCATGAATGTTAGCATGTGGTTCGTAAGTGTGGCATCTATGTTGGTGTTGGCCCGCTGCGGCTCTACCTTTGGCTGAAAGGGAGAAGTGAAAACCCCAAAACAATAACACTAGAATCCACATACAGTGATATAGTGATGGCAGAGGTGGGGGAGATGAGGAAGGAACTTCATCCAACAGCTTATTCCAGGGGAATATTATTCAAAATCTTTTATCTGCCTAACTTCACAGAACAGGGTATGTGAAGTCAGCTGAGTTGGCACTCCCCAGCTCCTTGTGCAGTCCCCTGAGTGTCCAGCTGAAGCACAGTCTGAGAAAGATGCTTTACCCTAGATGGTGTGAAAATCTCCTCAAATGTCTGCTTGTTTGAAGTACTGAAGGTACATTGCTCTGCCCATAGCTGGCTCGCCTGTGACAAAGGTTGGAATAGTACACAGCTGATAAGTAGAAAAGGACTCCTGTTTGTGAGTTGTGGCATTGTCTGTCACCCCCCATGTGGGGGTGTGCTCCCCCCACACCCATCCAAGCAGTAGCCACCAGTGGGGGAGGCAGCATCCAGCTTACGTTGGACTTTGGGAGAGAAGGATGGCAACACGGTAGCCAAGGGCTGCCTGGAGCAGTGACCCAGATCTCTTGCTGGTATGTAAATGTGACTATGAGTCCACCAGCTTACCCGGATAAATAACGAGCAGCCCCAGAGGCTGCTGAGCTCTTCTGCGTGGCAGCGGGCAGCAGGCCAGGATCTCCCCTTGGCCTGGGACACGTCTCAAGGTTACACCTCAAAGTCGAGAGATTCCTTGCCGCAACAGATTCTCGTGAGTGACTAATAGCAGGCTGAAACTTTGAAATCTTAGCTAAATGATATAAAGGATTGATTGCACTTATATAATCCTTTAGATGTAAACCGTTGGCCAGTTTTGGGACTACAATTTGTTCCAGCCCCATTTAGCCTCCTCTCTGAGAAGGAGTTTAGAAAGCAAGGGGATCCTCTCTGAACCTCGTGACTCAACGGGGTGTCTCCCTGAAAGTTTTGTCTGACCCTGTCCTCTATGTAGTAAATAACCCAGTATACCTTGCCATCAAATCCTGTTAAACCACTGTAGCATTTATTGTTGAATTGTGTATCAATAAAACATATTTACTTCTCTCTTGCCAGTGAAGCACATTTTCACTCCATCCATGACACCACCCCTTTATTTTCCCACTCTTGTTCCTCCCTGACAGTTTTGTCTGACCATCCAAGTCCCAGCTTCTCAGAATGAGCTTGTGACAACTGGCACCACTGGGAAGCCGCTGAAGTGCAGCTCATTATGGCAGGGTGCATTTACTCCAGGCATTCCAGGGGCCATGCTGGAGATGAGATAATGTTGGGAGGAAGGAGCCTATTTCAACTCCTCTGATGCCAGTGCCCAGAAAGGGAGACAGCCCTTTCCTCCTCCTTAGGGAGGAATCACCAGGCATGAAGCCAAGAAACGAGTAGTCTCCAGAAGATAACTGGGCCTTCCTGTCCAGAAGATGGAGGCTTACTGTGCTGGATTCAGCCAGGCGAGAGTTAACTCCCTTACCCTGGCTGCTAGGAAGCTG
>NW_010234522.1:0-329 GCF_000690775.1 Eurypyga helias
GGCTGGCCTCCTCCCATCGCTCATCGAATTGGTCCCCTCCAGACACGGATGGGCACAATCAGCCCCCACTGTCCCACCATCGCCCCCCAGATGTGTGGGGTAGCTACCCCAGCCCCCTCCCAGGTCTCTTACCCTGCAGAGTCCCCGCTGCCGGCCGGGATCTGGCCACGGCGCAGGGAGAGGTCGCCCTTTATAAGGTCCCCGGGGGAGGTGGCACCTCAGGCGAGGTGGAGCTCCTGCACGCCAACGGGACCCATCCCGCCCACGTCACCTCCCCACACCGGGAACGGGGTGCGGAACTAAGCCAGCACCCGGCCCCTGCGACGATC
>NW_010234522.1:460-718 GCF_000690775.1 Eurypyga helias
CCCCGTGGGATGAAGGGCTGTTCCTCCCAGCCCCAGCTGGTCTTGGGGTGCAGGACGCACCCCCCCAGCATCTCTCGCTGCCCCTGGGGCTGCATCACTGAGCCAGAAGTGACGGGAGCCTCGGCATCGGGGTGGCAAGGTCCCCAAAAGCACCGGGAGCTGGTAATTGGGATATTATTCCCCTCTTGTCCCCCCAGGGCGTACTCCAAACCTGCCCATGGGCTCTGCGCCCCCCCATGGCAGCCATAGCGGATCGCC
>NW_010234522.1:735-5082 GCF_000690775.1 Eurypyga helias
AGCCCCGTTTCCAACCCGTGTTCCTGGGTCCGTCCCCAGACGCTCCGTGGCCTCCTGACCCCGGGCGGATGATGGGGACCCAGCTGCCCCCACCGCGGCTGCGCTAAGTGGTGGATTTCGAAACAGGCCGGAGGGGACAAGGAGAGGTCACGGTGCCGGAGCTCCGGGCTGCCCAATTCCCAATTAAGCAGGTGCAGGGAGGGACCAGGATAATGACCTCGTCAGATGTTAAGGCTTGTCTGCAGCAGAGGAATTGATTCCAGCCGGGAAGCTCTTAATTGCGGTAACGAAGGCGAGGAGCGGGGGTGAGCAGAACCTGCCTCGCATCAGCTGCGGCGCCTTCCGGTCCAGGGCTCCATGCTCCAGGCACAGCAGGAAGACAGGAATTCGTGCTGGGAGGCCTTTCCCGAGGAGGTCTGGGGTCTGCTGTCGGACGGCAGCCGGTGGGGACAGGCTCAGTGTCACACCCATCCCTGAGTGGGACAAGCCCAGCGCTGAGCTGGGAAGACAGGGATGGGTAGAAAGGGCCACGTTCACCACCCCACGTGCTCCCGGAGGAGGATACAGGTTTGGGTTCCCCGCCCCAGGAAGGGATTTGAAGCCCCTCTCGCCCTGTTCCTGGTGTGGTGCATCCCACCAGGCGACGGAGATGCCTTCCTTTATCCCTCCTCAGCCCCAATGGGACACAGGACGAGCCCCATCTCGGCAGAGCAGGGACGCGAGCCCCAAGCAGCCCCCGCACCTTCCCCCCGCCGCCGTCCGAGTCACTGCCGAGGAGAAAACCATCCCCTTGGCCTTGACCTCACGTCCTCGACCTCCGGCTATTAGCGGAGCCCTTCGGTGTGGGAAGCAATGCCTTGTGGCTTTTAAGGGAAGCGGGTGACGCCGGTGCCAGCATGCGTAAGTAGGAGCCAGCACTATAAATACGGGCCCGCTCGCCGGGCCGAGGAGCCGAAACGCTCGCCGACCCCGCAGCCATGCCCTGCAAGGCGCTGGCCCTCTGCTTCCTGGGGCTCCTGGCTCTCTCCTCCGCCTGCTACATCCAGAACTGCCCCATTGGCGGCAAACGCGCCGTCCCGGACATGGACGTCAGGAAGGTAGGTCCTGGCGGGCTGGGAGACCTCCTAACCCTCTTCCCTCCTTCCTTTCTCCCGACCCTCCGGCAGGGAAAAGCCCTGCAGTCCCAAATAATTCTCCCTGCTTTCCTGAGCAGTGCATGCCCTGCGGTCCCAGGAACAAAGGCCGCTGCTTCGGTCCCAACATCTGCTGCGGAGAAGAGCTGGGTTGCTACATCGGCACCTCCGAAACCCTGCGGTGCCAGGAGGAAAACTTCCTGCCCACACCCTGCGAGTCGGGACGCAAAGCCTGCGGTGGCAGCGGAGGGACCTGCGCTGCTCCCGGGATCTGCTGCGGCAGCGGTGAGGGGCTCCTCGGGCACCAGGGGTAACCGCGGGAATGCGGGAGGGTAGGCGAGGGATCATCTTCGGCGCGTCCGTCTGTCCATCCGCCTCCCCAGAAGCCAGGGCCAGACACGATCCCCATCCCAGGGCAGGCTGTAACAGCCGGTGAGGTTTCAGGGACGGGGGGAGAGTGACAAACCGCGGGGGCTGAGCGAGCTGTGGCGCACGGCACCCCATCCCTCCGGCTTTCATCGCGGTTTGCCAAACATCCCAGCCTCCTCCCCGAGTCAGAAGCTACCAGACATCCTGCTCCAAATCCCGGGAGCTACAGGGCAGGGAGCGAACGTGCTGGCGCTATGAAAACCCAGCGCCCAGGGGTTCTCCGAGGGCCGTCCCGTGCCAGCTCACCGCAGGCCTCGCTCTCCCTTCTCTCCCCGCGCAGACGGCTGCGTGGCCGACTCGTCCTGCGACCAAGACATGCTCTTCGCATAGAGCGCCCGGGGGGGGAAGATCCTGCCGGATCCGCGATCCGAGCCAGCCCAGCCCCAGCGAGGACGAGCGGAGGGCCGCGACTCGGAATTAAGCGATGACCTTAATGGGAAATAAAGCTTGTACAGAAAAATACACCAGCGTCTGTGTTTGCCGTGGGCTGGCCGGCGCCAGGCGCAGGCTCGGGGCTGGCTGGACAGAACCAGCCAGTTTTAGGTAAGCGTAGACAAAAAGCAGGGATTTTAAGGTCAGTTCCTGCCAGGGGTTTTATCCGGGCGCGGGAGGGCGGAGGGACCTGCAAACACCAGGCTGGAGTCAGGCAGCCCAAAAATCAGCGGCGGAGCCTGGGTGTGGGAGGAAGCAGAGCTCGGGTCCCATGTGCTCCGGGAGCCTGGCTCCGTGTGCGAGGCCACGGTAAGCCAGAGAGAACCCAGCGAGAGCTGCGAGGCAGAGTAACGCCGGCATCACTGACACCCTAACGATGCCCAGCTCGGCTGGAGACGGGAGACATCCCACAGCCGGAGCCGTTCAGACGCCCTCTGCACCAACGGAGGCGCCAAGGAGGGTGTAACCTCCCCCACAGCAGAGAAACAGTTAATTCTTCCCCCCCTCCCCAGCCAAAAGCGTGGGGTCAGCCCTTCTGACCGACCCACTCCAGCCTCCCCTGCTTTCCAAAGCAACCTGGGGGGGACACGCCGCGCTCAGGGGCAGGATCTGCCTTGCGAACATCCCGGCTCTTCCCTCCCACACACTTGGTGTGGAAGCGTGAGGGATCCAAACCCGTGGGAAGTGGAATCGCAGAGTCAGAGCGAAGGGATCCAACAGCAGCAGCTCCTCTGCTGCATCCCCGTACCCCACTGCATGCTCCCTCCCTGCTCCCTCCCACAGGCGTTAACGCTCCCGAAGAACCACAGCCAGACCCATTCTCCAATAATTCCACGGTGGGTTTAGATACTGAAGGGAAAACACACCCGGCTCGTATGCAGAGCCTCTGGGCAGAAGCCAGGCCAGCACGCCCCGTCCCAGGCCGCTAAGACAACACGGTCCGTTTGACGATCCGCCCGTCCCTGTCGATGGCGAAGTTGTAGTTGCGAGGATTGTCCAGGCACTCCTCAATCCGCACATCCAGGTTCTCGGGGGTGATGAACGTTTTGGCTTCCTCCTGGGGAAGGGAGAAGCGCCGGCTCTCAGCACACAGGCAGCGCAGGAGCGGCTGGTGCCCACCGAGCTGGCGGGGAGCCCAAGATGCCACCAGCATCGCCAGGGCCTCAGTCCAGAACGAGGAAAAGAGTCTGTTTTCAGAGCTCTCGCCCAACCGCTGTCCCACCCACAGCCTGTCAACACCCCTGGAAGGTGCCAACACTTGTGTTCCCAGCCACCAGCATCAAAGCCTCAAGAAAATAAGCCTACGGCTTCCACACGGCTCCCACAGGCTGCCATCGAATCCCCCACAGCACCGCTGGCAGCCTTCCGCCCTGCAGGCACCAGCTGCTCTTACCTGCAGCTGCAGAACCTCCTTCTCCTTCTCCTTCAGGAAAGCCTCCATCATCCTGGCCGCCTTCTCCGCAGCCTGGATCTTATGCCTCTTCTGCTCTTCCTCTTCCTTCCTAATTCTCTCCTCTCTGCCACACGGAAAGGGAAACAAAACAATAAGGCCTCGCTGAGGCTCTGTGGGGCGGCACGTTGGTGCGACACACTAACCCCTCGGGATGCAAAGCTGCCAAGGGAGAGCGCAGCCAGGAGGAAGGGGAAGGAGCACAGCCCATGCTGTCCCCAGCGAGGGTTCCCTCCTCCTCCTATCAGGGAAAAAAGAACGTAAAATTGGAACGCCAAAGCTTTCAAACAGACTTGAGACCCACAGACCTGAGACACAGAAGGGTCTGGCTCCGTTTGGGAGCATGGGATTCTTCTGGCAGGACACAGATGGGGAAGCTCAAGCGCTTTGTGACAGGCCAAGGGACAGCCAGTGGGGATGGGAGAGACAGACAGGCTTTTCCCTTTAACCTTCTCCCGCTTCTGAGATTCAGCAGATACCGACTTATCTTGGAAGCACCAACGTGCCTCCCGTGTCCGGGCAGAGAATGGCTCCCTGGGAGCCCACGCAGGGACACTGTCCCCCCGATAACACCCACCTCCTCCACAGGTGTCCAGAGCTTGGCAACTTACCCCTCAGCAGCGAGAGGGGCTGGAGACATGAGATTTATTGGAAAAAGGTCAAACTTCAGGTCAAGTGGCTTTATAAAAATGAAGCCTGACTCTAAGTGCCCCGGGCATCGGAGTTAGCTCTGCGTGAGCAAAAGGCAAAGCTGGGAAGGGAAGGGGACGCTGTTTTCGTGTGGGGCCGGGCTGACCTGCGTGCCCGCTGCCGGGCATTCTCTTCCTCGTTCCAGGCCATCAGGTTCCGGTGCTCCGCTGCCAGCTCTGCCGAGTCCTCCCGGGAGAGCAGGGCCTCCCGCTT
>NW_010234523.1:0-2365 GCF_000690775.1 Eurypyga helias
GGGGTGGGGGGAAGATAAGCGTGTAGCGATGGCTCCTGGGAGCTCAAGAATGAGTGAAGGGCTGATGCTGTGATGGAAAAGTGGACTGGGATCCATTTCTGGACTGGAAAATGTGCATACCAGAGCCGCCTCCGGCCCCCCCTGGGTCTGCTTGGTCTGGGCCTCGTTTGCCTTCATCCAGCCCTATAAACAAAAGCTCGATCAGCCGTGTTCGGGGTAGGTTGTAGGCCAGGAGCCATGCGTGCAGGATTCTGGCATGACCCTTTGGAACGGAGATTGGCGAGCAAAATACTGGGGTTTGGATCCTGATCCCACCACAGGTCAAGAACAAGAGTACTGTCACCATGGCTGTGGGCTGGGGGGAATAACCTTGCTGGAAGATCCAGAAAATTACAGGTTTAGAGATGCCTGGAGCTCCATCTCCCATGATGGGGAACGCACGTTGCATTCCTATGGAGCGCTTTGCATTAACGGTCTCAACTTTAGCCTCCCTGTCACTTTTCATACTTACATATAGGTAAACTGAAGCACGTAGCGGTGTTTATACCGAGCCGAGGGCCCTGCGTGGGGGGTGTCGCGGTGGAGAGCACAGCTTAGACGACCTGACCCACCTGCACATCCTGCTTGAAGAGCACCAGCCACTTGGCTGTTTTAAGGGGTGCAGTTCATCGAGGTCCCGTCCTTACTGACCACCAGTTCAGAGGAATTTCCAGCTGCACCCAGAGCCGCACCCTCCCGGTTCTTAACGGCTGTACAGCTACATTTTTCATGCCTCATAAATGTTTCTCTCCCTGGTTGCTAAGGGAAAGACCCATACAAACAACCGGGAAAACTGAGTGCTGCCAAGTAAATAAGCTGAGCAAACGAGGTTTGGGTTTTTTTTTTTCCCCACCTCTGATCTAATTGCTGCAGGTGTCTTGTTCGGGGTGTCATGACATCTGAAAGCAAAGGTTCGTGTGCCTTTAAAACCGAAACCTGCACGTGAGCTGGGTCAGAGGGTGGTTTCCATCCTGAGCCAAGCTCCGAGAGCTGCAGGCTCACCCCTCCCTCCCTTGCTGGCCGTTTGGGCTGGAGAAGGAGCAGATGGTGGACAAGCAGCCTTGGGGCTGGCTGAGGGCAGGAGACAGGGCCTGAGTGTGGGCGAGCAAGGCCGGAGCTGAATTCGTCTCCTGTAGTGATCTGCTCTGAGGCAGAGAAGGGAGCTGTGTCTGAAGTGGCTCCCACGGCTACGAGTGGGCTCCCGGGGGAGGGCGAGCTGGCCACAGGTGATGGCGAGCCGGAGTCCAGCTGGCAGCGGGGGTCGTGGGGAAGCCGAGTCCCTCCTCAGTGTGGTTTAGCTGCTCCATCTGGAGCTCCCACTCCTGCATGTGCGTATGTACCCACGGGTCGGGCTGACGAGGCGTGAGCAGTGACTGCTGCTGGCTCCAGAAAACGTCTCTGGTCTGCAATGATGGATTTGACATCCCTTTATCTTCTTTGGGGTCAGTTTGCTTTGAGGTGGCTCTTAGTGTGAGGAATGGAGGAGCTTTTCAGCACTTGGGTTATTCTGGGCATCTTTGGGGCTGCGTTTTTCAGTTCCTCGCAGTGTTTTCGCTGTGCCATCCCTTATACGCTGCCTGGTTACTGGACCATGGTCCTGATCTGGTGTGATAATCTTAAAAGCAGTCTGCACTCTCCATCAGTGCTGGGTTTGCTTCTGATCCTTTCCCATTGCTATAGCAACACGTCTCACGGAGGATGCCGGCAAGCTTTCCAGGTGGTGCGAGCAGAGAAACTGCTTCACCTGCACCAAACTGCCATCACCTGTGGAGTGTGGGGGGGTGGGGGCTCACTGCCCACAGCTGCTGGGGCTGGAGGGGAAGAGAAACTGCTCTGAGCTCCCTCAGGATGACCCTGCTCTCCCAGCATCCCCACCACCTGGAATTTTCCTGGGACAAAGTACGCGTGGGAGTTCATAGTATCTAGTGCCAGAATCTGGGATTTCTCTCCAAAGGAGAAGCTCAGGATGGTTTCAGTGAACTTTCTGAGGCTCGGTGGGTGTTGGGGGCTGTTTGCCTTCCCTCCCCCCACCCCTTGCCTGTAGAGAGGCTGGAAGATGTGCTTCACCTGCAGAGTGCCGATGGGGAAGGGGTCGTTTGCCTTCTTTTGCCAAGTGAGCTTGCTTCTCCCTCCATCTCCCTCACACCTTGTGGGCTCGGGGACCCTCTCTTGTGCTGCTCCACCTCCCCGTCCTGCTGTCCTTTGCTCTTCCGTGCAAACCAGAGGCTGTCCCCAGCCATTTGGCCCCAGGTGGCCATCAGGGTTGCCATCCCACTGCAGTGATGCTGCTGCTTCCACGCCTGGCGTGGTGCCGGTTGGGGGGTGG
>NW_010234524.1:0-32878 GCF_000690775.1 Eurypyga helias
ACCCAAACCATTATGTGATCCTATGATTGTATGAAATAGTTACTCATGTATTAAAACCTCTTCTTATGCACTTCTTCAGTTTTGCTGTGACGTTCCTGAGCCTGCTCCCCACGTGTATAAAACTAACCGTCCAGCCTTCTCTCCGGGGATTTAAATTTGCTTTGGTAAGTGTACGCCTGCGTCTTGGCTTGCTCCTGGTCTCATACCCACCGCTGTGACCAGCGGTCCTCCTGCCTGCTGCTGCGCGCCAGCCCGCGTACCAGTCGACGCCGTTCTGCGGCCGCTGAAGAGGAGCGCTAGAACGTGCTTGGCGGTGGCGTGTCCGGGCGGTCCGACTGCTCTTTTGAATCCAGGCTTTTTATGATTCTATGAATTCAGATTTTTTTCCTCAGGCTCCGTTCTCTTTAGTTAACGCCGTATTTTGGTTATCTTTCTCTGAGGAGCCTTGAGAAGGTTCCGTACACATTAAAGCCTCAAATAGAGTTGGAATTTCTCCTCTTTTTGTTTAGCTTTCCAAAGTGCTAGTTTTTCTTACCGCGCTGGCTGTGAAGCGCAGTAAAATGTCCTGAGATGGACACTGTGAGCTCATTAGCAGTTCTGGGAAAACACTATCCTTTCCTTTTCAGGGTTTGCCTTTTCTTAGTCATATTATACCACTGAAGTCAAGCACATTAGCACGACTCACATGCAAAAATCAATTTTCCTTGAAATCACAAGTACGTGGAGCTGGTCTGAAGGCTGCAGGAGTCAGCAGATAATTTCTGGTGTTAATTTTATGTGTGTACTGTTTGAGAGTTTTGGGCAACATTGCTTAAAACGAGCGTTTATCCTTTCTAAGGATCGGTTTGGCTTACAGCGTGCTTTTATTTGGGTGGGAAAAACAAGAGCTGTACTCTGCTGTACTGGCTGCTCACGACAGTGAGCAAAGCTGTGTGTCAGAAAGGGTGACCCTCGCCATGGCGCTGGTGTACGCGACCGCTGCGCTCTTGGTGGGGACGCTCCGGTCCGTAAAGCTAAGCGGGAGCGAGGGCTCTTTGTGAAGGGCTTGCTGGATTGTTCTGGGCCAACTCTCAAACGGTGTCGGTTCTGGTGTGGAGAGGTGAGTTCAGAAGCAGCTCTGTCTGTCTGTAAACTGCACTGGAGCAAACGCAGCAGTTAATTAGAGAACTCGGGTCGTTTAGCCCGTATGTTCATGTAAACTCTGTGTCAGCGGAGACGCTGAACCGTGCTTCGCGCAGCAGTCACTTACCGTAACAGCTCTGATCTCTTCTCCCAAGGTTAGCTGTGCCTTGTCGTTTTTCCTGTTCTCCTTCCAAGTACACGAAAAGTCTATTCTTCTCGTGGCAGTGTAAGTACACTGTGTTTCTGTGGATGTACTCTGACCTTCTCTTCCTCACCTTGTAACTGCACGCAGCTTTCTCACAGGTGCGTAGAGTTCTTCAGATCAGGTAGGTTTCCTTTTCTGAACAACGTGTAGGTGGAAGCGTGCAACAGCAGCCAGGCTGGTGTCTCCTGCATCGCTCGCCCCTGCCGCCAGCGTTCTGGCTGCGTTTCCGGCGTACGACACGGCACAGAGCACGCTTGTCCAGGGACTGGTGAAGGTGACGCTGCCGTAGGCAAGGCTGGGGCACAGTGGTGGCAAGTGGCTGGCGAGTTGCCGTGCAGGTGCTCCCGGGAGCCTGCGCAGGACGGGCATGAGCCTGGCTGTCCCTGTGTGCCACTGGTACGCGCTGGAAGCGTCCTGCTGTGCCACTCCCCTGCTGCAGACCCCAAATGTGTGCCCTGTGTGGGGTCTGGGGGGCGCCAGCAGAGCATCCGGCGCTTTGGGCGCTGCCTGTTCCTGGATTTTATAAGCCCGTGCCAGTGGGGTGTGGGCAGAGCTCTGCCTGGCCTCCCAGGGGAGTGGGAGTCCAGCCTCCCACAAGTGACAAGGTGCTGTCACTCCACAATCTTTCTCCTCTTTTCCTTTCAGACCCGTCTGCTTAATCATAAATGAAATCCCGTTTATGGCCACATGGTTTCTACTTGTATCGACTTTCAGGTGAGTTGGACACTGTTAACGTGATTTTGAAGTGGTGTTTTTCCCAGTTCTAGCAAGTGGAAGTTGGAGGGCCACAAAGATGCTCCGAGGGCTGGAGCCCCTCTGCTATGGGGACAGGCTGGGAGAGTTGGGCTTGTTCAGCCTGGAGAAGGGAAGCTCTGGGGAGACCTTATTGCAGCCTTCCAGTGCCTGAAGGGGCTACAAGGAAGCTGGGGGGGACTTTTTACAAGGGCCTGTAGTGACAGGACAAGGGGTAATGGGTTTAAATTGAAAGTGGGGAGGTTTAGATTGGATATCAGGAAGGAATTCTTCCCACAGAGGGTGGGAGCACTGGGACAGGTTGCCCAGAGAAGCTGTGGATGCCCCATCCCTGGGAGTGTCCAAGGCCAGGCTGGATGAGGCTTGGAGCAACCTGGTCTAGTGGAAGGTGTCCCTGCCCATGGCAGGGGGTGGGACTGGGTGGGGGTTAAGGTCTCTTCCCACCCAACCCGTTCTGTGACTCTAAGTATAAATGTAGTTTTTTTTCTCTTTTTACGTTCTTTAACATCTGTGTGCTCCTTGAGCAGCATGTTGCCCCTTCTGCTGAAGGACGGCCTGCTGCTGGCCTACGCTGTGACGACGCTGGCGTTCCTGTCGGTCTGCGCAGCCTGCTTTTCCGTATTTGAGAAGACTTCGGCAGAGGACCTGCAGCTGAAACCCTTCTCCCTCTCCCTGAAGGGACATGTCTCTTGGTTTAAATCATTTCCAAAGATCGTCAGGAGTCTGGTAAGCAATTTTAATTCCTCTGACTCTCAGTTGCAGCACTTGGTGGTACTGAAGTACCTGCACAAAGCAGTTTTCTGTCCGTAACCGTATAAAGCCGCGCTCGGGGCAAGCCGTACCGTGTCAGCGCAGCGGCGGGCTGCCGTCCTTCTGCAGCGTCATCCCGAATGACGAATACAGAGCACTCGAGTAATGAAAGGAACTGCCTCCTCGTCGGAGGGGTTAAGTCCCCGTTAGCTGATGGTCCCTTCCTTGCCTTGCAGTTTCTTCTGTCCCTAACCCTGATGGGCGGCCTGTCTCTGCTGAGCGCTGCAGCGCATCCTCCGCAGCGGTTCCCGGATTTATTCCCTGTATCCGTGTCCCTTATTGCTTGCCTGCACTTTGTAATGTTTTTGGTGTATTTTAATGTGGTTATACTCTGGGACTCAAAGAATAGTAGAAGTCAGAAGAAAATCAGTTAACGGAGGACGGAAGTGTGGAAGGACAGTGTTCTCCAAGTGGTGCCTGGCCCTGCAGGTAAAGCTGTTGGTGATGTAAGACAACGCCTGTGACCTAACGAAAATCAGGAAATACGTTACACGTCCATAACCACAGAACAATCAGCGTTTTAAAGGAGAAGAACTTGGAAGAGCGCTTGCAAATGGGATTTGGTGTGTCTTTAGAAGTGTTACACTTTTCTTACCGTTTGTAAACTTAAAATACCCAATAAAGGACCAAATTTGGAATGAATGGTGAAACAGCCTAGTTGTGTGAGCTGAAGGGCAAACGGCTTTGTCAGCGTCACCTTTACACATTTCCCGGACAGGAGGCAGGAGCGGTAGTGCGGGTGAAGCAGAAACTCTTCGCTGGCTTGCCGAGCTGCTGTAGGACACGAGCTGTGGTGTGGTCGGAGCAGGCTGCAGTCCAGCCAGGCTGCTGCACGCGGCAGAGGGAGGAGCTCTCGGCTCAGTGAGCGCTTGGTCCCTCAGCTAAAACCGCAGGGAAGAGAACAACCTTCCGGCAGCACCAGGGGCTGGAGCTGGGCCCGAGCTCTGTAGCGCATCAGGACAGCGCGTCTGCAGCCGCTTCCGTTCACCCGCAGGCGTTACTTCTCCTGTATTAGGTGGTAGTTCCCACACTACCCCTGCTTTTGGGACCCTGAAGAAGCGCCTGAGCCATGAGCCAGAGTCCGTGTGGGCACAGACGGGAGGGTTCCTGCGGATGCGGTGGGTCGGAGTGTGTTCCTTCCTGCGCTGTAGGGAGCAGCTCTCGGTGTGCTTGGAAGAGATGGTTTGTTGATGGCTCAACAATGGTTTGTAACAGGAATGAAAGGCCAAAAACCTTTAAAAACCCCTAAAATAAGAAAAACACCGCCCCTTATTGCACAGTGAGTTGTGGATGTGAACTGAACTAAACTCGGCACAGCACAGCCCCCAGTGCCAGTAGTGCAGAGCACACACCCCGGGTACTTCTGCACGTCACAATGCGTGCAGCCCGAGAGTAAATCACCGAGCACGTCACGGCTGTGCAGTCTAACCAGGAGCTGCTCTGCCCTTTCCCTTCCTTCTGCTCTGCCGCTCCGTAGCTGTTAAAAAGCAGCAAACCCCTCCCCACCCAAGGGTGTCTCCCCTGCCCTCTCGGCGCAGTCGCATCCCGCGGTCACTGACACGAGCGCGTCCGTGAGCGTGTGAATCAGCTGTTGCGCAAACTTCCAACTGCGCGAGTTATGAACGCTGCAGGGGAAGCCTCCGCAGGCTGGGTGGGTTCGTTCCGTTTTCCCAGCTCTATCTGTTGTGGAAAAAGTAACCAGGGCCAACGCTGCCCCCGCGGCGGCTCAGATGTGCCCGAAGAGGGGCGCAGGGGTAGCGGTGGGAACCGGCGGGGGGCAGGTGCCGTTCAGCCGCTGAGCTGCGCTGTAAGCTCGCTGCAAAGCAGCACAGTGACAGATTTTCAGGACTCTTTAGGTTTTTGGAGAGGGTGACGCTGCTCACAGCAGGCAGGAGCTCTGCCCACAGCACGGCCTTTCCTTTCCGAAGCGCAGGCTGAGCAGTGGTGATGTGGATCAGGACTCCTTAACCGGAATCTTTGCGGAGGCTGCGGAAGCTGAAAACCATGGCGTTCACTCTGAGCAGAGCGGGGCAAGAGCCTGCCAGACCTTCCGGCAGCTGGAAGAATGTCTCCTTCCAGTGAAACGGGACATGGAGATAGAAGGGAGCGGAAGGACTTTGGGTTCTAATTAGCCGGGTCCCGTGTTCACCCCAGCCCAGGGGACAATCCTTCCCCCTGTGCAAAAACATTAGTTTGGAGTGTCTCTCTTTGCCCTTGAGACACCGCTGGGGCGATAAAGCGCGAGCCATACGATCCACTCGTGTGGCACTGGGAAGGGGCGCCCAGCGGCCTCCGAGGCAAAACCTGGAGGGGCGGGGGCAGACGGTCACTGCTCCAGTAGCTGAGGCGTGTAGGCGTGGTACGGGCAGCAGAATCGGGGCGTAGAACTTTGCATTTCCCTAAAAAACGATTAAATACCAGATTTCACGGTATTTACTAGCTGTCACGGCGTGAGTTACCGCTGTAATACACCGTCCATCATCACCTTTGCCGTTTTCTCACTACAAACGTTACTGTGTTCTTCGGAGACGACGCAGCGCTGCTGGACCTGGACGGGCAGGCGGCTCAGGAGCGGGCTCTGCCCGGAGCAGTCCTTGCTCACTTCCCAGCCGCAGTCGGGCTGGATGAACTCTTGCTGGTTCGCTGCCGCGCGAAGCAATCGGCTGGTGAGCCTGGTACGCGCCCCGACAGGCGGGGAGCAGGGAAAGGTGTGGAAGGTGAACGGCGTAAGCGGCACGATTCCCGTCCATCAAGCGCCAGCGTTCGCTTCCGGCCGGAATGCCCAGGAGTGAGAGTGCGACACCCGTTTTTATTAACGAGAACTCCCCAAGCGCACACGCACGTGTTTAACCGCGAGCTGCCGCCCCTTTAGCGCGTCGCTCCTCAGGATGCCGGCTGTAAAAGTCGGTTTACGCGAGCCACAGAGCTGGGCTGGGGCAGGAAGGACGCCGAGGTGCGCGCGTTGCTCTTGGACCTTCTGGAGTAAGGAAACTGTTCTGCTGCGCTCGAAGCCTGAGCGAGGCCGCGCCCCGCGTTTGAGACGCGGGGTGGTCACTCGGCTGGAGGGGTGGTGTGAGGATAAGGACAAAGGGTTTCATGACAACTCTCCCCACGCATCAGTAAATCCCTCAACTAAACTGCTGACCTAAGAGGGAACGTGGATGTTAGAGCGACGGCTTTTAAGGCTGCGGGCTCGAAGCCGACACCTTCACGTGGTGTGTCTTGGGTCGACCTGAGAGGAGACGTCTGCAGAGGTGACAGCGGTCCCTCAGGGCAGCAGCCAGAGGCAGGGAATGCGGGTCCTAAACACGTTCAGCACTCGGGATAATTCCTTGCACAATGGAGCTTCCTCTCGTGCCCAATCAGCGACGGAAAAAGTCATGTAATTTTAGGCAGGCTGTCGCAAAAGTAGACGGATTCAGTTAAACGCTGCTTGGGTAGCTTTTGGGGGTGCCCATGAGTTGAGCACGTGCACACGCACCCCAGCAGGAAGCAAGTGCTTCCCACTGAGGCCTGGTCTCCAAAGTTCATCCTTTAACATAGTTTCTTCTTACCCACTTCTTGGAGAGAGGATTATATGGCCTTTTTTAAAAAAAACACACCCCAACAAGGCAGCGTAATTCTGTATTTGCGGCAAGAACACACAGCAACGGAGTTTGCTGCCCATGCAGCAGCACCCTCCATCAGCATTTTGGACACGCGCTTGCAGAAACCCACCACGATGTATTATTTACATTGAGATTATCTGGTTGTGCACGTTGGGAAGTTTAAATAGATGCCAGAAATTTTATCTAGACGTGCACCTGCCTCGCGCAACGAGCGGTCCCGAACTGGTATTTGCTGGGGAGATAGGCTTACACTCATTTCTTCTCTCCTTTTAAGTACAGTCAAGCAGATGTAGAACTTTGTGCTGTTGTGGAATGCATTTTTCACATAATGCCTGTGTGGAGAGAAGGAATGACTAAAATAAATAGCAATTAGACAACGGCCTCATCATTCATGCGATCTGTTCAGAATTACGTGTCTGTCCGACACCCGGTACCGGCCTCGCTGCCTGCGACACACCGCCAGAAGGACGTCCGAAGGCAGTGCAGGGCAACGGCCCGTCTCCCCTGGGCCACAGTAACACTTCAGGGTGTTTCAAGGAAATGTGTAGTTTTTATCTGTACAAAAGGTTGGGAAGTAATTGCTAAAAGACCGTTTAGCTCTCACAACTCTTTTTTTAAAAAGTAAGAAAGCAAAGGGCTTTACGGTGCTGGTCACACTTGGGAGGGGATAGAGAGACCCAGAAAACGTAAACGTGTCTTATTTTGGACCAGGTGCAAACAGGACACTATTAATAGCAGAGACACAAGTGCTCTCTGAGCTAACTCCGCGTTGAAGCCCTGCAGCGGAGGTCAGGGTGAGTGTAGCTTAAAGTGATCGCTGTCCCACGGCACAGCCCCTCTGCCTTCCGCAGGACTCTGTCCTCTCGGCACGGAGCACAGCTCGGAGGCCCGTGGCTGGCCGGCTGGCTGCGTGCTGCCTGCCAGAGGGAGCTGGAGCCCCCCGGGCACCAACGGCGGCGAAAACAGCGCAGCAGGAAAGCAGAGCCTGAGCCCCGGCAGCGAGCACCCCTGCATCGGCAGCGCTGCAGTAGGCAGCTCCCTGGAGGCCGCAGCCCTGCCCGTTAAGGTCACGTTTTCTCGCTTCCGTCACGGGTATCGCAGCTGAATTGCCACTGCCAAGTTAGAAACTGGCAGTGCCGATGGGGAGAAATGCCGTGGGGTGTTTCAGAGCGGGACTGAGTTTCTGGAGATTTCACGTGCTTACCAAAGCAGTAACAAACACCACAGGCAGCGCAGCAGCTGCTTCCCACCACGCTATGACAGCCCTGACCGCCGGCCTACGGTCACCGCAGATGTTTTACGACCGAGTGCCTGGGTCCCTGTGACCATCCCACCTGGATGTGGCAGGCCGAGGGGCTGCTTACCTCAGTCAAGGAGCGACCTCAGGAAGGCAAAGCTGCTGTCAGTCTGAACGTGCTCTGTGGGGGAGGAAAATCAGTGTCGATAAACAGGACAAACGTGTCATCATGGAACTCACGAAAATCCCCGCACAAACATGAGTTAAATCAGTTACTGCAGTCGTTGCCAGAACCCCTTTGCTCCATACAGTTACTGCATCCCAACAGAAACTTTGGGGATTGCCTTAATTACTTGTGAGCATGCACAGATGCCGCGTGGTTGCCAACAATGACAAAGCAGAGCGGAGCGTGCTGTCAGTATGGGAAGCTGGTCCTTCTGTTTTGCTCCTAATAATAAAAGAATAAGTACGAGTCCCTAAGGACGACATCAGCAGGCTGAGCAGAATCCAGTCAGGGATTGCACGAGGGGAACAGCCATCCCCCACGTCCTCTGAAGGGTTGGCAAGAGGCGACCTCACCTGAGCCCCTTGCTCACGGAGGGCGAGGGGCTGAGCAGATGGCTGGGAGAAGCAGAGAAGCGTGCAAGGGTAGGAAGGAACTTGGGGAATGAGAACATACGGGGAAAGGGTCTGGAAGCAGGAGCGTGAGAGTGCCAAGATTTCCACATGGCTTTCTGCAGCAGATGACCAGCTCTGGCCTCAGCACCCTTAGTGTCTGCTGATGGATCACACGGCATTTTGATTCCCACACCACAAATGGTGAAGAGAGAAGTCGGAATTATTCGCTTTATATTAAACGTACCAAGAACAACCACCAGGTATTCAGCAGCTAAAAGGCTGCTACTCCAAGGAAAGGGGCGGCACATGAACCAAGACAGGGAGAGGCATCAAAGCCAGGGAAGGTGGTGAGGAACATTCCTGGTTCTCCTCATCTGCCATGCTGAGATTCCTTTGCTGTCACACGCTTCCGGTGTGTGATGGGATGCAGACGACCTGTCTGCGGCTCTGACATGAGGCACCAGGGACATTACCTGGAGCTGACCCAGACCAAGCCAGAAGTTATCACCCAAGCTAGGTCTCCTACAATTACTCCATAAAAAAGGGCATCCAATTCACCTTTGCCTCAGGAGCAACCTTTTGGCATTGTACGTAACAAACACCACTTGTTTACACAAATTGTCATCAACCACCGCCACCAGCTACTGCGTAACACAGGAGGCTGTCCAGTCTTGTCAGACAAGGAGCAGAAAAAGACTGGAATGTAACGACGAGTTGCTGTTCTTTGTGCGAAATGCAACTTCCTAACTCAGCCGTCACAAACCCTTCGGTCACCGCCTGCGGCCTTCCGGCCGTGCCGTACTTACAGGAGCCGTACTGCCAGAGCAGCCAAGCCCCGCTCTGCATTTCACCCTGAGAAGCTGCCCAGAACCACACGAAACATCATTAACTCTGCTTTCTTTCCAAACACAGAATCATAGAGTCACAGGATGGTTTGGGTTGGAGGGCCCTTAAAGCCCACCCAGTCCCACCCCCTGCCATGGGCAGGGACACCTTCCACTAGACCAGGTTGCTCCAAGCCTCATCCAGCCTGGCCTTGAAGACCATGAGAGCACATTGTGACAAACCAGCCTTATTTACAGTAACATGCACACAGATGGCATTAGGATTTAGGTAATCCAATAAGAAAATAATAGGATTTACTGCTCATATGCTCCAAAAACTCCCAATGTAGCAGGTTTGGGGTTTTTTTGGTGTCTGAGCTGATGAAGATAATGAATTTGTTCTTAAAAAACCCCAACAAAAGAGGCAACCCCCCTCCAACAACCCTTCTCTCTCCTGGTATTTGTACATGCAGAACTCCCGAGTAAGTTTGACTCCAGCAAGGCAAAGAGAACAAATATCTGCAAACTTCCGTGTGGGAATCTGTTGTGACGAGGGAATGAGCGGAGGGGATCTGTGGAGGCGCCCGGAAAGGCGCCTGGGCTGCGGCGGGTCCCTTGCTCGCTTCTCACCAGCTCAGCACTTTGGGGTTGCGTGGGGCAGGGCAGCAGCTGGAGTCACCAGCAGCCTCGTGGGTGGGGGGCAGAATCCTGCTGCCCTTCACCAAGGCGTCTCCTCGCCCCGGCCCGCAGCACCGTTACGAAGGACAAAAATCTTCCCGTTTCTCTTCCCATCTGACTTGCCCACCGTTCTTTCCCAAGTTTGACTGCCCTAAAACATTTACAGATCTAAAAAGCAGGGAGAAAAAAAATGTTCACCTGTCAGGTGATATAAAACCAATCTTCTACTAAATGTGCCAGAATAATTTTTCTCCACCTCAAGCACAGTTAAAACCTTCAGTCTATTCATTACTGTCTTTTTATAGTATTTTTATTTAATAAAACCTATTAAGACTACCATACAAATCTCTTTACTTATGCTTTTATCTTTTAACTGATCAATTTTTATATTGCTGACATCCCTTCTTCACCATTTGCTCATTTAAAAATTCATAGTATATGAGCTATGTCTCTGGAGAAAACGTCTATAAAATTTGTTACAGCTGGCAAATGTGTATGAGTCAGTGATAGCACATGACTAAATGCTTCACAGAAAATAAAATTTGTTTCTGTAGTAAGCAGAACTGTTTAAATGTTATTTATTTTTATGTTTCAAAGAAAATATATTGTGAAGTGCTGCATTGATTTAATACGCAACAATGTCTGTGTACACGCTGTACCAGGAAAATTTATGAAACCTTTGCACAACTCCTTTAATTGAATTTTCCAAATCTCTCACCACACACAAATAATCAATATCTTCTGCAGAGAAAACCAGTCAGAATTATTACAGTCTTTCTTTTCAATTTTGTTGTCATCAGCACATACAGAGCACCTGGATATTTGTAATGTCTGGATAGCAAGTTATTTACACCTCTTAAACATATAATTGCTACTAAGTGAGTCCAAACTGATGTTTCTTTTCTTTTTTATTTAAAATAATTATGTTCATGGGAGAAAGCAGTATTTATTCTCATGGAGGAGTTGCTCCATGTAGCTGTTCCAAGAACTACAATTCTTTTTAATTTTTCATTAAGCTGAATACTCGAAAGTCTAGATCCACTAGAATTAAAAATTAATAGCTATTGCATCAGTAAAAAGGTACACAGGAAAACAGAGCATAAACACGAGTGAGAAATCCATGAATAAATGGGGCCGACACCTAAATCTGAAGTGCAGGTTGGCAGTTCTGAACGCACGTGCGTGCGTCTGAGGCCTACAGTCACCCGTCTCACGTGCATTTCTGTATCTGCCACAACAGCTAATAGCTTAATATTTCATCTACATAGCCGAGGATGTTAAATCACTGCAGAGGTTTGTAATTTGCCCCCTTCCTTCCATCCCAAAAGCTTACCGTGTCAGCGACCTCAGACCCAGACGCTGCTCGGAGCTCAGGCTGTGTGTGACAACAGGCACTCCAAGGTGCAGGTACACCCCACAGACCCGCGGGGCTGAGCACAGCGCTGGTGGGTCCAGCAGAAACCTGTCCGCCAGCTCCTGAACCTTCCAGTAGCATTCATCCACAAGATTACTCACTTGTCCTAGGAAAATTACTCGCAGTGCACATTTTGGGTACCACAGAGTGGGTTTTGCTACCTCTTCTCGACGGCAGAGGACTTTGCAGTTACACGCTGAAAAAGGACCCGCTTGCGCAGGCCGCGAGAAGAGGCGCAGTCAAGTTTAGCCTGAGCAATGACAGCCCTTAATCCACACAACACAAATCCGAATGCAACAGGCCCCTTTCTCTAGCTGCCCCCAGAACAGAGTTTTCATGCCAGCGCAGGGGGGCAGAGCGACTGCTCTGGCTCTCTGCACGGGAACACACAAGGAAGTTCGGGCTGAACGAAACAGGTGAGGTGCACCAGGTCCTTGTGCGACACACTCGGCGCGGGCGTAGCGGTCAGTCAGTTCTGCTCAACGCTCTCCCGTTCACAAGTGTTCATGCTGAGGTACAAGCTGAACGCATAACCGAGATGAACTTGTCCCCACGTCCAAGCCCTGTGAGCAGAAGTACGGACAGAGCCTCCCGGCCTAGTCCCTTGGGAAGCCCCCACTGCGGTGGCCAAGAGTGCAAACTTGTCTCTTGGGTTAGGAACAGCGTGAACATCAGGAACGTTCACAGCTAAACTTAAGAGGGGTGAACGCGTTTGCCCGTGGGCTTAGCGGGATGAACAACACGGAAAGGAAAGTACTTCTTAATTTCACTGCAAGATGCAGCCTGAAAATACTTTTCTTCAACACTGCAAGTATTTGATCTTCTACAGCCCTCGCTCGTTTCTGCCCTGGCCAACAGACGGAGCCACGGACATGATTTATGTCCGTGCTTAGTTCTGGGGAAGCAAAGTATTAGTATAATTTGTAACAACCAGCTTCAGTAGCTTTCCCGTCTGGAACACTATCTTCACTCCCTGAAACCCTGAACCTATTAAATGTTCCTTTAAAATATGCGTATCGCAGCCTACACATTTATTCTCAGCACACAAAAAGCATGTTTCGGACTGCAACATACCAACTAGATTTCATCTCTTGGCAGCTGCTTTACAGTTTGCTTACATTCTATTAAAAAACATTTTGTTTACTGGAAATGCTAGTCATGGACAAACAATGATGCCATTTTTTTATGCTGGTCACACAAAATGATATACTGAGCCCTACATAATGCTGCCCATTGAGCAAGGAATGTTTTGTATTAAGTTGTTTTAAGTAGAGGTTGTTTATGTAAAGTAAATAAATTTCATGCCTCAGCATGTGATGATAATGTGACATTCCATCTGTATCAAGCCACAGAAGAGTCATAAGTTTTAGGTCTTAGGCATAACTAATTAAAAATAATTATGAAAAACCACATCCAAAACTAAAAGGCAAAGTAAAACATCTCCAAATGCTCTTCTTTCATCCCATTCTTCGCCCCTCCTACTACTGTACTGACTGCAAAATTGAATATATTCTTTATTAAAGCAAAATTGACACTGAAACTTCATAAAAATTGGTCCACACAAATTCCCAATTCTATTTTCCATCCTACTTTCCCAAAATATTTCTCATCTAACAAGACTGGGTATTTGTTTAACGTTAGGGACTAGTTTCTGGAGCAAAGACGGAGCCAGAAGTGTGTATCCTGGTGACCAAACGAACCCTGTCCCGACTAAACCCAGCACACCGCTGCAAAGCGGCGCAGGGAGGAAGCGGTGACTGTACCTCTGCACTGGCCCTCAGCCTTCGCCATCACCAGCCTCCGACAGGGGCTGTGACCGTGTGAACAGAAGGATACAGGGAGCTGTAAATCAGAAACAGCAGATGGCACAAATCAGCCAAATTCCTTAAAAAGCATGTTACTCCTTTCCATTTTGCAGGCATCTGCTGGAGCTGGGGAAACTTCAGTTTGATCAATTCTCCTTCCTGTAAGAGAATTCCCCACAGCAGACAGAACTCAGGCGTGTGGAAGAGCAGACACAACCCAGATCAGAGGTGTGGTATGAAGCTGCAGACAGAGCAGTAGAGATGCCATCACCGGATTTGATTCTGCTTTTGCTCCGTTTTAAGACCATGCATGAAGAGAGCAGAAATCTCAGAATATCAGGGTGAATATCTGTTGATTTTATTGGATATGAGAGAAGAAAACCAACCTTGTGTGTATCCCCCTGCCACCCTCCCAGCTAGACAAGGCACTGAAGTGGCTACGGGGGCCACACTATATTAAATGCCACCAGCTTCAAATATTTTCACAGCATTAGTTATGAAGAAACGCAATAGTTCGGATTTCAGAGTCCCCGGGAGTGTGCTAAATACCTCACAGTACATCTAAGGTGAAAGGTTTTGCTGCAAAGGCTGTGTGCTGCGTGGCTCATACACTGAAAATGTGGAAGGCAGGGAGGAGAGCGAGGACGAACAAGGATAACTGATACATGTGTATGCGAACGCCCCATGACCCGACTGCGCTTATTCCTACACCGTCCTCAAGGGCAAGACACTTTGATGGAGAAGTGCCCAATACAATTAAATAAAAATACATTCTGCCCCATGCTCTGCTCTGGTGAGACCCCTCCGGAGTGCTGCATCCAGCTGTGTAGCCCCAACATCAGAAGGATATTGACCGGTGAGAGCGAGTCCAGAGGAGGCCACAGAGATGCTCCGAGGGCTGGAGCCCCTCTGCCATGGGGACAGGCTGGGGGAGTTGGGCTTGTTCAGCCTGGAGAAGGGAAGGCTCCAGGGAGACCTTATTGCAGCCTTTCAGTACCTGAAGGGGCTACAAGGAAGCTGGGGGGGACTTTTTACAAGGGTCTGGAGTGACAGGACAAGGGGTAACGGGTTTAAATGGAAAGAGGGAGATTGAGATGGGACATCAGGAAGGAATTCTTCCCCGAGAGGGTGGGGAGCACTGGGACAGGTTGCCCAGAGATGTTGTGGATTCCTCATCCCTGGGAGTGTCCAAGGCCAGGCTGGATGAGGCTTGGAGCAACCTGGTCTAGTGGAAGGTGTCCCTGCCCATGGCAGGGGGGTTGGAACTAGATGATCTTTAAGGTCCCTTCCAACCCAAACCATTCAGTGATTCTATGAAAAGTTACATGTGAGCAGCGCCAAAGTTTTTGAAAGAAACACATTCGATTATAATCATTTTCACACACTAAAGGTTACCCAACTTATCTCAAGTGGAAAGAACTAAGAAGGAATCAACTAAAAGGAATCATCAAAGCACTTTACTCAGGAGTTACAGGAAGTTCTTACCTTGGGCAGGAAGTTCTCCATCGTTCTTTTTAAGCAGCTGCAGCCCTTCTGCTTGACTCACTAGTTGAAGAAATAAATCTGAAATCAGTAAATGTCGCCCAAGAGATTTCAAAGAAAATAATACCTATGCCACCTTCATCACTTTTGAAGCATCTGTAGTTTTCTTCAGGCGATGACAAACCTCCCCCCCTTATCTATGTAGCTGCTCGAAAAAAGAGCATCACAAAACCTTTTCAAAAGGAAGCGAATTTGGAGAAGGTGTGCTTAGCCTCACCCCCCCTCCTGTTGCCAGCACTGTGCTCTAGCGCTGAAGGGTGCTTTGTTCCCAATTCAGAACGGGGGAAAAGATGGCTCTTTCTCATTCTGCAAGCAGCAAGAAGCTAACAAAGGGCGAGGTAACCGAAAACGTCAGCAAGAGGTCTGACGCGCCAGTTGCAACCTTCTCCTGGCTGCAGCCTTACTGCCCTATCCCCAGCGCGGGGCAGCAGTGCAACCGCAGCGTGTTTTCAGAAAACTTCATCTTGGGCAAGAAAGCACCTGCTTCTCCACATCACAGTGGGAACTAGTACATGCAAAAAGAAACCCCCCAATGAGTCAGGAAAGAAATGGTAATTTTAACAACAGTAGCTGCTGGAATTGCGTGGTGGTGTACAAATTCCAGAGCTGGGGCACATGCACCTAGTGCATCAGCAGAGTCCCAGTGCTCCTTGGTAGGAAACATTCTCCAGCACCTGTGGCTTTACTGCCCGCTTGCTTCCAGCTGTGCACAAAGCAGCAGCCCTAGTCACCCCAGGTTTTGCCCTCTTACAGCTACTTCCAGCGTTTTTACACTCGGCAGCAAACAGAGCAACCAGATGGGTTGTAGAATAATGCATATGGGCAAAATGTTGTGCATGCAGCTGTTAAGAAACCGGTTTCTCTTCTTCATATGATTGCTCAGGGACTGGACGCGGGGAATATGTACAGGCATATATTATTCATATTGCTTGCCCAGTGGAATCTGGACTATCAGAGGTCGGTATGAGAAGGCTACAACAACGTTACGTAGTGGTGGGTAAATGCAGCCTGAGACACACACCTGTACAGAGAAAAGGGGTTGCTATTGTGAAAACAAAGGAACACGCTGGTCTGAGGAATAAAGATTAGGGCTGTTTGGGTGCCTACAGCTACCTTTCACCACTTTTAACTCCTGCAGGAATGATCTGGTAAGGTAGGTCTTTATTTCTTCGTCCTGAGAGCGAACAGATTTTTTCCCCTGCTATTATCCATAACAAGTTTTTTGCTTTAGAATTTACTCATCACATACTCCCCTTCTACTTGCAGAGGCATTTGGGAAGAGAAGTATGAATGCACTTCTCGCTGCTGAGGATTCCCATGTCCCAAGAACCTCTGACTTGGAGTAAAGATAAAAAGTTTCCTAAAAATGGACCCGTATAAATGAAAATCTTTGGCTTTCTGAGTTCCTTTGGAGAGGTATTGCAGATGTGCCACCTGCAAAGTGCCCTTATCCCAACACAATAAGCATCTGGTATGTCCATCATTTAAAGACACATGAATAGCAATTTTTAAAGCCTGGAAACCTATATTCAGCCTAATCCTCCTAACAGGCAAACAAACAAAACTACTTCCTTGCAAAAAGAGAAGAAGGGCAATGCAATCAAAGTGCAAACGTTTAGCCTAATCACTAGCTAACTACCCACTAAGTATCTAACTATTTACATGAGAAAAGGTGTTGCTCTTGCAAGTTTTTCCTCCCCATCTGTGCCCAGGAGTGGAGTTAGAAGAGCGGCCGTTGGGGTTGCCTTGCTTTTATGTCCCTGCTTGGATGCGCGAGGACATTTAAGGTGCCCAAAAGAACTTAGTGTCAGAGTCCCATGGTAGCACACAGAGAGGGGGACGACTCCAGGAAACGTTTGGAGCGATCACTGTTAAAGGGGATAAAGATTATTGAAAATCCTCCTTACTTAGCGCTTGGGTTTTCCGCATTTCAGCACTCAAGGCGCAAGACAAGTCCGAGACCCCGATAACATTTTCAAGCTCTCTACTGCCCTCTAAAGCCTAGACAAAAAAACAGAATTAAAGACATTGTTAAATCCCATTCCCAGGCAGTCTAGGGGGAGGTCTACAGCTTACTAAAAACATCTGAAAGACACAACTTTTGGAAATTTTTCATAAGCCCGAAATGATGCCCGAGACTGCACCTCACCGAAAGTCAAGGGGGCCGAAGGGTGTGAGAACACTCACTACTCCTCCAAACGGCACTCAGGTGCCTTGGGAAGTGTTACTTAAAAATCTCCTGTTATTTACGCTTCATTCGTAAGTCTTCAGCTGTTGAAACAGATTAACACTTGATCCCCAGAAAAGCAATCTTGGCACACGAGCAGGCTTGCTATAATAGGTCAGTAAAACAAAAATCCACAAGCATTTACAGTTCTGTTGAACACACTCCTGGGCATTTCGTGGTAGAGCTCAACCATACCCTATCGATCTCAGGAGAAACAGAAAGGATTTGTTGATAGTTTTATAAATAAACATTTCAATTAAAATATTTTCAGTTAGTCTTTTTTGTAAATAAAACATTGTCAGACCACACGCGCAAGTAAAATAAACGCAGACAATACTTGGAGTACGCTGAACTATTTCTCAGCTGTCGATACACAGCAACAAACCTTGTGCTAAATTTCTTCAGGAAACAAAATGTGAATAAAAAGAAAAGTGATTTGCATTTTAGTATGTATTAAACGGACTATTAAATGATGACATATTAGCGGTAAATTAAATAGTACAATCACTTCAACACAAAGGGATACTTAATCTTCAAGGACATAAAAATCTATGCAGTAATAATTCATACCTCAAGTTATAAATAATAGTTGAGAAGTACTTCATATGCTTTTATTCGTGTACAAAATGAGGAGTGATTCAAATTAGAAATGGTGTACTTGGAAAAGCAACTCCTCTAGTTAAAAAAAAAAAATAATTACTAGGTTCTGGGTTTTGGGTTTTTGTTCCATTTGCTGGATTTCCAAGTCAAACCTGCCTGGTTTCAAGTATTTTACTTGCATCTCTATTCCTTAAAACTCAAATGTTGCACATAAGATTTTCACTTTTATTTCAAATCCTATATTGAAAGTAGATTAGGAAATATAAATCAGTGTAAAGCAGACCTGTAGGCTTGTCAGATTTGCTCTTGTTTTCAGAATTCTAACCAATGAACTGTTCACTTTGGACTGCAATTCCAGGAACCTGCATAAAAAGTTAAAATAAAACAGTTTCAATTAGCCACATCGCCACTTGCTGAAAATCGGCGTTTGCAGGGTTTCCTGGAGGTTCTTCATGCTGTGATCAGGATGGACATAGATAAGCTGCAAACAGATGGGCTGTGCAACCAGACTGCGTCCGATCGCACCAAACATAACTTACCTTTGGTTAGGATTTATATGCAGACTGCCAAAAATACAGATATCCTAATTTTAAGGACAGGAATATCAGCGATATTAGAGAATTTTCTTATTATCGTGTGGGAAGACAATGGTAAAAACAGGAATTTAATCAAGAGGATGAGCTGCCCAAACCCACGGGCTGTTAAGGCCATACGCCACTGCCTGTGCTTTCCATAGGGAACACGAGGGTTAAATCCGAGCCCAGCAGGGACAACAGCACGGGATGTTACTTGTTCAGCTTTGTTGTACTCTCTCCCCTTTTAAGGCATAAACACACTTTACTATGAGTGTGAAGATGGTCAGCTTTCAGAGTTCAATGGGTTTGCACTAAAAATTAAAATAATATACAATCTGATTAGATCTAAACCACAGGCTTTAATGCATGATTAAGGATTTGCACTGAATATGCACTGACAAAAGTCCTGCAATGAATGTTTAGGCTATTTTCTCGTTGAACCATTGAAACATGCAAATTAAATGGAGACACCAGAGAAATAATCCATTTACCACTTTCTCCCACAGAAGGGAGAATCACCCTTATAAGAAACCTCAAATTTAGAGACAGACCTACAACCTCATCACTGCTGTATGCCAAGAGGGGGGGAGAAGGCGCTAATGTCAATGTGTCGTACAGTATACGTTCCCCCTATAAAAATAAAGTGCATGGAAGTTCACCTAAGTATTACCAGTAGGTGTAACTTTATAAATGTGTTTTACTGGCCTGTCCTTAACTGCTAGCCTCCCACATACCTTGCCATTTGTAAAAACCATACTGAACCATTAAATGCAAACATTTACATGTCAGTGAAGACAGTGAATACAGAACAGTGACATTACACAGAATGATCAAAAACATATAACACTGTAGAGGAGAGAAGAAGAGATGTGATCTAGCCATACTGATGCTGAGCTGTGAATTAGATTTGCTCAGACAGATGTCAAAGATACATGTCAAGATTGCACCAGAGGACAAGCTGAAGCACCACCTAAAAAGGCAGGACAACACAACAGGATTGTAAGACTTCAAGAAGAAAAATGTAGGCAGTGTTGAAGAAAGAGAACAAAGAGGTTTTTTTTTTTAGAAATTCTGCTAATAAGAGATCACAAGAGTCTCTGGCGAATGCAAGTTCAGTTGAGTGGAAAGGCTGGAAATGGGTGGAGGAGTAACTAGGAACACAGTGTATTAGTGGCAAAAGGTATGAGGAAGGAAACTTTCAGATTTTTAGCTAAATTAAAACTTAACCTCTAAGCAGTTTTACTGAGCATACACAACTTCCGTATTAAAAATACTCGTAACTCCAGGATTTCTGAATTGGGTGACTTCCCATGAGGATGAAAGGCATCCCCAATACAATCCAACATACAAAGACTCACAGCTTTCCACTTTTTCACCGAGTTCTATCATAGATGAAGCAAATATTTCCTTTGTCTAACTGAGGGAAGGATGGGTTTGTTTTGGCTGATGGACATAACACATTGAGCCTGACGCACTGTTGACACAGAAATTTCAGTTCACTTAATTGAGATTCGGCAATGTTAGAAACAATGAAATGTTCTTCGTAAGAGAAAAGATGAAGCCATACTCACAACACGAGACACCAGCAGCCTTACTCCTAACACATTTTATCACTTCTCCTTCCTGACATCTATCAAATTTAGGGAAGCAGTTTATCAGATACTTCACCTGAAACAGCTATTTAAGCGCTTTGCTAACTGTGGATTGTCCAAAGCCCATTAATGTCAGGAAGCTTATAGCTTACAATAAAATTGTGGCAGAAAAGACAGGAATTTTAGAAGATTTTGCAAAGCAAACAGGAAGTTTGACCACGACCATCTGCGGCTCGTTTTAACCAAAAAGTGTCCTGCATTACTGGCCCTGTACCTTTGGCAAATATGCTTCCAAATATAAGGTGAAGAATGTACACTTTCAGACGAGTCTGGAAAGGCAAAACATACCTTCCTTTTAGTAGTTTAATTACAATACTTCATTGTGCAGTGTCTCCTGTAATTGGCAGTGTCATATGTCCCAGACTAGTGAAAACCAGAACTGGGTGGACAGTTGTATTGCAAACCCCACATTAATCTGTACCTATAACTGCAAGCCTGCCATTTGGTGACTCTGAATATCCAATCCTGCGGAATTACAAGTATTAAAAATAATCACTATTAATTTAATTCTGGATGAAATAGTAACCTCTTGTAAGTGAAAATCACGGCACTGCACCCACAAGAAATTAACACACTTACCCACGCTCCTGTGTTTGAGGCTGCCCTCTCCTGGATAATTTGCTTTCTGACTGGTTCCACTCAGTTCCATCTCCTAGGAGGTTCACAGGAAAGAAAAGGAACAATAAAGATGAAAAGAAGATATCAAGTATTCAAAGCACATGAAAAGGGTGTTAGTATGAACCCTGACTGCTGAATCATCTTTTAGGAAAATGAAAAAAAAAACCCCAAAACTCACAAAGCAGGACAGAATCCCTTGTAATGACACACAATAATTTCACTGTAATTTACTCTGCCGTAATTTGGCCTCTCATCAATTCACATTTGTGCAAACCTTTGGATTATAGTATTAACAACTGGAAGTTAGTATAATTCTGACAGATTTCTGTGTTCTACTCGGCAGCTTTTAATCCTACTAACTGCCTAATAATATAGGATATTAACACAGAGCATTATAATGAAAATACTGTAATGACAGAGCAATTAAACCTCCATTGTCTCTTAATAAAAAGTGCCTGGTTCCCAACTCCATCTTGTAAACAACTACAAAAAGATACCGCAAATTACTTCCACAGGCTCGGATGTGCTGTGCTGACAACATCATATTCTGGCTCGTCATATGATGGGGCACGATAAATCATATGCCGGTTGCCATTATTCTGCGCAGCGATCCATAGTTCTGCAATTCAGCGCACTGGTATTTTGAGCAGTTTTATGTTTTTGTGAGGGAACAGGAATGGGGTATTAGCACAAGAGCTGGTTGATAAAATCTAGGCTCACGTGCGGTGTTGGTAAACTGGTGACTGCCTTTCTGTCACTGTAGGTTGGGCACTTAAATGACCAGATTCCAAGCAAAGCAGGTAGACAGGGGGATGTTTTCACTGATGCTGGTCAGATTAAGAAAGTTAGTGCTGCACTGAAATAACAACCTTGGTCCACTGGCTGCTATCTCCTTGAGACTGTTCAACAGCTGCTTACAAAGGCCTCACCATGGGTATCGTTATGTGTAACAACACACCTCTGATCACAAAACACTTCCTGAGTTTACATCTATTTACAGTTTATCACAACCTATACAGTTCAGACAGAAACCATATTAGGACAAAACCAGATTAAAATTTCATCTTGTGTATCAATTACCATTGCTTTTGAAGTCCGTACATTATCTTGTCCATTTTACTCGCCCTCCAATTAGCACATCAGGACGGTGCTGGACTAGCAGAAAAAACTAATGCTTAAAAAATAGTCCATACAGTCACTTCTGATAGGATGCCCCAGTAGCAGCCTTTGGTGAATCTACTGAAACTAATGAGGCCACAGGTACTCATGGTCCTGTGCTCCACACAATCTACACGGTCACCTTTCAACACCTTAAGTGTTGTATCTGTCTAGATTCCCACGGTAAAGAGGCCACATCTGAGCAGTGGAAATGACTTCTCTTTAGTGGTGGCCAAAGTTGAAGCCATCACGTAATGTGGAGTTTTTGCAATTTCCACTTAAAGGATTTTCCGCCTCAGCAATATCAGTCACACGCTCACTCTCTCATTTTCTACTACAATGTAAAAACTCCCTTTTCCGGATACTGTTCTGTTCTCCTCTGCAGCGGGTTTCTTTTGGACCTGATACTTATTAAAGACGGAACACTGGAGGTGTATGCACGCGTACGAAGGGGGAGAGGAATAATTCGTGCACTCATTCTTTTATTCTCAACAGTTTTCCTCTTAAACAAGGAGATCATTAATGCATTTGACAATTAATGACACAGAACTGAATACCAGTAATTCAGCTTCAGAGTTCACTGTACTCCTAGCCAATCAGACTACACTCATCTATCCAAAACCCAAGAAAGATCTTTTTTTCTGGTGCCAAAGAAGTTCACAGGGTGTTTTAAATTACTTCTTACCTACTGTCCCTCCAACAGATACATACACATTCTTACAAATGCTTCATCTTGCAAAGCTATTATTGTAAGGTTACATGCATCTTTAAGGGAAAAATTCGGACGAAACTACAACAGGTCTTTACCGTGGCCTTAACAAGCACGTTGGTTCGAGAACAGACCCCTGGAATGAGGTGCTTTTCACATTTCACTGATACGTCTCCTTTCTGACATCGGATTAAAAAAAAGAGAGGCCACACTAAGCATTAAACACTTTGATTTCTTCTTGCTGGATCTAAATTATTACATAAAAGTATCAGCACTCAAGGATAAATTAACTTTTAATTTTAATATTGTGTAAAACATTTAGAAATACGTCAGAATGACAAGGTGCTATAAAAGTTTAAGCTGTTCCACTATAGTAGCTAAAGGTTAAGACCCCAAAAGATTTAATTTTAAATCTAAATACTCATAGAGCTTGCAGTGACATCAGTCATCAATTATCAAACAGATACTACTTTTAGGCCAGTACTATGGAATGGCAGAACCCTGGATTGATTCAAATAAAAATACATCAATCTAAAATAAATCTTAGAAGTATGCTAGCCAACAATGATGAGAAACTAGTGAAGATTCAGTATTCTAGAAATTTATGTCATAAATGGGTTGTGAGATTTTGGGTAGTTAGGCAATATACTAATTATCAGGCAACCCAACAGGACATATATTGGGCAATGTCTTGAAGACACACTTATCTTATCACTGGGTTGGTTCATGTCTTCTCCTAAAATAAGCGTGTGTTACTGTTGAACAATCTCAGCACTCTGTAGGTATTTAGCCTTTTTTGAGGCACCCTCCACACTTACTGAGAAGAAAGTCATGTTCAGAAGACAAGCAATTTCCACCTGTCTCCTCAGCAACTCCATGCAACTACTATTTGTGTACTTGGCACAAGGCAAAATAGGTTTTCATAGCTAATGGCATTAATTTTGTAATAATTTTCATTCTCTTGTTTTACATAAGGGTCACAGAAAAACAGAATATACATTATACTCTAACACCTCACAGGTGATATACGTAATCTATTAAAACACTACAACACTTAAAAGTGTCTTTTCAGAAGGAGGAGAGAAATTGTGGGTTTAAAAGGACAACCTGAAACCTGTGATATAAGAGGAAGTCTTATATACCACCACCTTATAGCTATATGAACACAGGGAAAAAAAAAGATGGTTAGTACTACATTACTGAGTAATTACCCACCTAAATGTCAGCTATGATCACATGATCAGTTTTTTATAGGCAAAAAGAATGTTCCCTCATGTCCACACTTAATATCAGTATGGAAATACAGTACATGTTCACCTTTCCCACGGACATCCTAACGGACAATTATTTTTCTACTACTTCTGGGGGGAAATGCCCAACTCAAAAGCATGGGACTAACGGGGAAAGGCGGTTATTCTGGGAGGGCTGGAATCAGCAGAGAACGTGGTAGGAAAGTTGTGAATCTTCCAACTGGCCGTGAGTGCTCATGGAAAACTCAGTTGTGTTTATGCTGCTTGACAAACAGGTAAGGAGGACAGAAAGCCAGGTTGTAAGGAAGACTGGCAGCACAATAAAGAGTTAAGATATGGCTGCTTCTGTTTAGTTTCCTAGCATGACCAATAGTTAGAAAAACAACCCCAAACCAAACCCTGCACACAGGCCTGTAACTATCCATAGCTCTACTGCCACCAAAACAGCCGGTACTTCCATGCTTCCTCAAGCGCTCTCCTAGTTTTAATGTGGAAAAGGGATGTAATGCTCACGGCCTGTAGTATTTTCCGCTGGCAGTAATTTCATTTTTAGTTCAGGCAGTTTTGACAAAATCCTAGAATTTCATGATCACATGCCTTTAAAACAAACAAAAAAAATTCCCTTTTTTTCCTGGAGGAAAAATCCACTTTTGCAGATCCGTCAGGAGAACATATGGTGCAATAGCTAGTGCAAAAATCTGCAGACATCTAGATAAATTTCAAACAGTGCTTATTCTATCCTGCTCAGAATATTTCTACTCATCATAATTCATGAATGTTAGTGAGGCCTCAATTACCGCACATAAATTCCAAAATATATGGGGCATAAAAAGCTCTTTAACCCAACAAAAAGGCATAACAAGAACTGATGGCTGAAAATTAAAGCCAGACAAATTCAAAATCAGACAAGATAGAGTTTTTTTAATAGTGAAGGTAATTGAACAAGGAACTTCCTAACAAAGGAAGGGATGGATTTTTATTGTTATTATTTTTTAAATTTGTTGAAGTCTTCAAATCAAGACTTAACCATGTTTCTAGGAGCTGTACTGCAAGGAGATAAAGGCTCTTGAGCTCTCTATATGGAAAAATGACAAGAAAGTCCCTTTGTATATTTTTAATGAATACAAAAAAGTCACACCAGGTGGTCTAATGGTTCCTTCACCCTGAAAAAGACCACAACCTATATAGGCATAAAAGCAGGCTAGTCTACTGAAAATACACATCTTGAGCAGTCACAGTTGTCTGCATCAAAAACTGACTGTGTAACTAGGTGACCATACACCCTAAAGTGAACTGGAAATAATATAATTATAAAAAGACATATTTTCTGAGAGCAAATGACATTCATTGTTATGTTAGTTTAATTAAAAATTGCCCTGAAGTGCCATACTATGAAAAACAAGAGTAAATAATTACATAAAGAATGCAAAGCAGAAGAGTTAAACTGACTGAACTTCCCTTTTAGTTTTGATTTGATAAAATCTACGTAACTTTCAATATTCACAGAGAAAGGCCCAGAGCTGAGAAACGCTGTATGTATGTATGTACACATACATTTACCACTGGAAACCTGGCAGTATATAAACTGGGACTTGCACGGCAAATCTCAACACAGGTCTCAAAAGGCCACAAAATTAAACATGCATCGACTGCACATATCGTTCCTTTCCAGCTCTCTGGACCACAAGAGAGTCCAGACCTCAGGAGTGCAATAATGTAGAGTAGCAGACAGCAACCTCAGAACATCTCCCTGTATGCTCCAAAGAGGAACACAGTCACTGGCAGTAGCACATACCAGTTCTGCCGATGAAAGCTGGGTCTTGGCAAGAAAGCAAATAAAGGACATTGCTAGTGTAAACATAGAATTAGTGGAATTATTGACAAAAATGGCAGTGCATTTTTCTATGCTGAGCCAAAGTTAAACGTTTTTAATATTGATCAACAGAAAGCAAAACTTGTTTCATAACAAGTTGTTTCATAAACACCCCCAAGATTTATACCAAAAAGATTCAAGCTTTGAAAATCAGCAGCAGCTTTTCCAAAGAGTTCTTTAAGAGGGAAAGAAATCAAACATACCACATGAGAGCTAAATCAAGCCAGTAACCAGAAAAATGTTGCAGTGAGAAAGACAGAATGTTCAACTAACCATTTGATGGGTGATTTCTGAGATTTTGTGCATTATGACTCGTGGGAGATGAAAATGGACTCATTTGGCATGTTCCCGTTGTCGGTGAGTAACAGTTTAGATTTTTCCTGGTGGTCTTCAAAGGTGTTGCATCAGATGGCTAAAAGGTAACAAAAGACAAAGAATCTAGATGAATATTGGCTAAGGAAGTATCTACGTCCAGCTAAACATACAACAGTTGTACACTTCTCTTCTGCAAACTACATTCTGGGCTCTACCTTTCCTGCCCGCAGTTACGTATCGCACCCCAAACCAGACAAAGCCTCTCCCAACAGTAACCATCTGGCAATAGACTTCCCTAAGTAATTCCTAACTTTCTGTACTCCCAGTTATGGAAAGCCCACGTTACGTGTTGCGGAGGGTTGACCTTGGCTGGCTGCCAGGTGCTCATCAAGATGCTCTATCACTCCCTCTCCTCATTAACATTAGTTTTACTCAAAAAAAGAGAGCCCTTCTAACACTAGTCTCCCTGTTTTCAGGAACAAATGTATGTAGTTTCCACAGATTTAGGCATTCTGCCATGAACACCTTGGTTTTTTGTTTGTTTTGTGAGGCTTTATTTATTTATTAAAGCACTCAAAACCTAGTATTATTTTTTCTACAGTATTGAGAATTTAAGACACATGAATGACAAGCAAGTATTTTTAGATTCTCTTTCTATCAAAAGATTATTTCTAATAATTCTCTAAACAAGTGTTAATTTAAAAAAAATCCCAAAAACGAGTGAGTCCCTTAAATCCAAAATCTTGTCTCTGGCTCAGGTTTCCAGTCAGTCACAATATAAAAGCAATTATTTAATGATGTTAAAGGCACTGGGCACAGAAGTTTTCAGAAGAACTAGTCTGCGATTGGGAAGTGTTAACTGGGATTATCTGGGGCACTGTTTGCTCTCTGGATAGGATGCTGACTTGCAACTCTGAGAAACTGGGATTTTTTGTAGTTTAGTGATTTTTGTTTTTCCTCTTGGAAACATAATGTCATCAAAGTAAATCCCACAGTAAAACAAAATAAGTGATGTCTTGATTTTTTAAATTTTGTTACGATCCTGGGTCTTTAAAACAAAGGAAAACTCATCTACTTCCCAAACAACTAGCCTTTTCTACCAACTTGAGCATCATTCCACCCATAAAACTGAGCACCTATAGTTCTTTCCTGCTCTTCACTACTGAACTCCTATTAAAACATCCCGATCTTTTAATCTCCTTCATTTGAAGGCATTTCTTGTGCCACGCATACCACAGCCTATGTTCACACTTACTTTCTTTCACAGAATGCTATCACTTCAAAGTATAATTTTGGCAATTATATTTCAAAACAGAGCGACAGTACATTCAATTCTAATTCAGGTGAAGAGAAAATACTGATTTATGTAAGAGCATTACACTTCCCGTGCTCTGTGCTTTTCTATTTCTGATATATCTTACTGCACTTTCACACAAAGCTGCAGTTTTGATGTTTTTCTTCTCATAGTCTGCCTTGAGTGATAACCCTTAGTTTAAAACCTCACAGTCTTAGCACTGGTCATCAGTAATATGATTTACACTGTATTTCAAAAGATTTAATTTGCTGCCCACTTACCTCGCTTTCTTATAGCTCCTGGAAATTACTTGTCATGTTTTAGTCTTGAATACCCTAAATAATTTTGCCTCAGCTGTTTATACTCATTTTACAGTCTGTCGGTATTTAAACAATACCTGATGGAAATTGTCAGTCTGTTGTCACTAATTCAAACAGATTAAGGAAATATTTCAAATCATCTTTCAATGAAACATTAATTACAGTGAAGTATCAGTGCCCCTTTAGGGCACCAAATCTCTTTTGCACAGGGAGAATTTCCAAGCTGCTTACACTTTCAGGGTATTTTTCCTGCTGGAACAGCAGTCACCTCAGCTACCGTATTTCTGGATACAAACTATGACTCCTTTGAGCAGCTACCATGAAAAAGTTACTGTAGTATTTAAAAGGACAGTATTTGACAGAATTTCTCCTACAGGAAGAAGATCCTTAGTTCAATTATGCAATTTTTAATGATGCCATGCTGACATCACAAAATTTAAAATACTCATTTCTGATCTGGTTTGTTCAGGCATGCTCTGGGTAGTCTGACCAGCCAGTGGAATGAGTGCCTCCTGAATAACAGGAAAGGAACTGGAGAAACAGCAATGGATGAGCCAGGGCTAAAACATACGTTGCACAAACCGTGTGTGTTTATTACCTTACATTCCTTCCACAACGTTAGTTAATTATGGTACACTTTAAATCTTTGACATGTATCTGTTAGAGGCATCATATGAACTAAAAATCATAGCGTAAACCTACATTCCTGAGATTCCAGTGAAAGTGTTTATCATCCAGATGGGTTTTTGTTAAGCTTCTTGCTGCACAAGAACCTGAAAGCAGGTAACCATCAAGTAACTCTGTCTTTTATCTTATGGGGAGGGGGTAGGGAAGGAACAGCTTTAAGGCAGAAAAAGAATTGTATGTAATTTCAGCTGGACCACTCATCTACAAAAACGTTGCTACAGCCCAAGAAACAGATGCAAAATTACAGTCACAGCTGCATTCTGAGCAGAACAAGTTGGGTAATGGTACACTAAGCTGCTAATTAAATCGCTAATGATTTTTTTTAGTGCCACTGCGGTATTCTGCCACCTTTGTTTAAATTAAAATAAAAAAAGTATCTAGAAAATTTTTACAACTGCAATTTTCTATTTTGGTAAATACCAGTGAGACCTCCAAATATGTGCTGCGCACCAACAATCTCTTCAAAATGGCCCAGACGTGGAGATTTACTGGCAGCTCATTTGCTGGCCAGCTATTTCTCTTTGTACACTTTTCCAAAATTTTCCTTCCCTTAACACTCCCATCCTCACAAGCTCCTCTGTACTGATGCCTGCAGCAACACCCACCGTTGGTAGGAGCAGATAATAAACTGACATATGTCATGACATGCTGGTACGGGGAGTATACGATAGCTGCATTTACAAAAAATAATAGCAACAGTACAATTTTATTTTTATTGTGATAACTGTGGTGAAATTTACTGCAGTGTTAGTACTTTATTGTTTCATTACGCCAGATTAGCTGAGGGAGGTAATTATATCCTTGACATGAAAATGCCCTTAATGTTTTCATTTCAATTTTGCAGTTTATAATATGCAGATTACAGCATTATCATAATTCCATATTGTTACACGTACAATTACATGGCAGAACATTTGCTTCCAGGATAATGGAGCTAATCTCTAATAAATGACTTCACCAAGGATCTTAACTCATTCAGCTCTTGGGTAAATAGCAATGGCAATAAATATATGCCTAGTTCTCCATTATTTTCAAGTGATCCGTGCAGATGTATATTACTTAAAGCCAGGGAGTTCTATGACAAATGGAAGACAATAAATTTTATACTAACATTTTTCAGCAGTAATTTTGTACCTTAAGATATTTCTAGACAACAGCCAATCTGTAACAATATAAATGCAACTCTAAGAAAATATCATGTTTATATACACATGTATGTATGCATTTAGACATATATACACACATACATACATACATACGCAGCCCAGATTCCATACACCAACAAATACTTACTTTATCTTTTTTAATGGGGTCCAAGTTTAATGCTCTTTTAACTCTGCAAGAGAAAAATATGGACAAGTTTTATGGTCATCTAGACACCAAGATTTCTGGTAGTAAGGTCTGTAATCTGTAATTTTAAAGGCATTTTCCTTTCTTGTGTTTCACATTTTTTTATACTACACAAGAAAACTAATCTCATCCAAAGCAAATCCATTAACTGATGAAAATACTATGTACCAAAAACGTTGCTTGTTTAGAAGGATGAAGTGTTTACATAAGAAAATCCAATTCTCCATTTTATACTCGAGATAAAAATCAAGACATTGAAGTGAAATCACTCTATTTGTCTCTTTCTCAGAGACTATAAACAATGGAAAAAGGCACAAGCATTACCATTTACACACCTTCCGAGCAAGGGTTGAAATTATTTTGCCATTAGTAGAAATAAAGTATTAGGCATTTAAAACACAGGTACAGCCAAGGTGAAAAAAGTACTTCTTCCCATCATTTTAGCTCTTAACATGATTCAGTGCTACCAGACTATGACTTAACCGGGGAACAGATGCTCTATGTCTTTACAGGTCCCCAAACCATAAGAAGCTATTTTCTAGTCTTCTTCACTATACTGATTCAGGAACATGCCAAGCTCTCTCTGCAAAATCTGCTCTGCTGAACTGGATGCCCAGCTGTTAATGGCAACGCTAGAAGAGGAAAGCTGAATATTTATAATACTTTATATCGTACAGCTGTCTTCTAAAGAGCAGTCATCAAAATTTTATTGAATGCAGACTAAATGCTCAAAGGAAAGAAAGGTCAACATAAATTAAGACTATTTTTCCCAGAGACAACTGAAACTTTTTAAGCACATTTCTAAATCTTAACAATAGTTTAAAGCATTTTATGAAACAATGTGGAAAAAAATTAAAATCTTTCTAAGAACAGTCCCCAAAAAACATGTATCTTATAGCAAATTAAACTAGATTTAGAAAATGCATCGTATTTCAAGAACTTAGTTCACAGTTTTCATCTTGGACAAGAACGTTTTGACTTGTAAGGAATTAAGATGACCTCATTCCAAACACATCATCTTTAAATTTATGTTATTATTCCAAAACTGTAAATTAGAGCATTGGAAAAATAGAATGAAAACATATCTTTGAAATATAACTCAGGTAATGGTCTTACAAATACTGTTTTACAACTATCTCTATTACAAGAAGGGGAAGAGAAGTATTCTGCCTTAAAAAAGACAAGTAAACAGGTAATATTTAAATTAAAAAAGTGTGTGAAATTCTTGCCAAAGGGCAGTCAAAGCTGTAACAGTTTGATGGAATCCTTTACAATGTATTTCTTTTTTAAATAGAAAACCGTATTGCTTAAGGAATGCAGACTCCATTACACCTTCCACCCCAGTGGCAGCGGAGAAACATTCTATTTATTAATACATCTACTCTGAAAGGATGCTCTAGGGGCCAATGCATTTGCATGTTACGCTATGGCTTGTTCTGATGGAAGTTTTTATGATGGACTTCAAAAGAAGCTGGAAGCCAAAGTAAAGCAGAACCCGGACTCAACATAGCTGTAGCATGAAGATAAATGAGAAACTACATGAAAATCCCACTAAATTATAAACATTTAGAAAACTTCTTAGAGAGGAAGTTGTGGACTGGTCCAGACTATGTTCTTTAAAGTCTGTCAAGTACTATATGCAGCAATAGAGTAGCAGGCAGCCCAAATTTCTTTCTGCTGGCCTGCGAAACCCCTGCAAACACCCAGAGCTACGGCGGCGAAGGGGCAGCAGCATTCCAGGCAGGCACTTCAATGCTGGAAGGAGCTGCATGGATACAACTTTGGCTTCAGGAGGCCAGCTTTGCCTCATTTTTCCCATTGCATCCTACCCAGCAGCCTGGCTTGCTTGTGGGCTTTCTAGTGATTGTCTTTCTGATGCCAGAACGTGAGAAGGTAAACCCGTGGCAACTGTGATTCACTCCAAATAGGTTACAATTCGTATTCTTAGTCTACACACAGTCCCTGGCTGGGACCACGGAAACAAAATTCATCCAGACGCCTAACATGAAAACCCAGTTGGTCCAAGTGTCTTCTCTGAGATCTTTCGAAAGATGAACATGGAAAAGACCCAATACATGCACCTAGGTGCAAATAAAATTCCTGAAGTATTTTAGGATACACCATGGAGGAGAAGCACCAGCTTTAGTTTGGGTTATCTTTTTTGTACAACTGGAAAGCCTCGCTGTGGCCACAGAGCAGAATCAATTGTCAAAGTGTGAACAAGAAAAGGAGGTAGAAAGATGAGACATACGTGATGACAGTACACAACTTCCCTTGAATTGGTTCAAAATTCCCTGACAAGGCTTACGTTATTTTCTTAACTCTGCAGAGCACGGTGGCACATGTTTATAGCTACCTGCACAACCTGCAATGATTATTTTGCCCATAATATTTATCACGTTAAAGTATTACATATTACTTCTATAGTGTATTGTTCACCTCTCATTCCAGGTCATCCTGGCAGTTCCTTGCTAATGCTGGGAGACCTTTACTCACCTGAAGAGTGCTTTGATGAAATCACTTATATGAGGAACTGCTTATCAGTGAGAGTCTAGGTATGCAATTTAACTTTCTGTAGAAATGGATTTTTATATTGGTTTTAATTCCACATACATTTAACTTCTTCACACTTCACTTATGACTGAATGCAATGCTAACAGTCACATACAGACTTAATGCACAAAACCCCCATATAGAATCAGGGACTTGATTGTGTTATTTCATTAAAAATACCCTAGAGAGTATTGTAGTGTATTTTAAGGCCCTTTCAGTTAGCTTGCTCTTATGTTTCTGCTTTAACTTGGGAAAAAAAATCTCCACCACGATGCTACTTACATATTACTTCATCTTCAGAGCCTGTCAGCAAATATGTCTTATTAAGTGGAAAAGCAGAAAGAATAGGTGATAATTTTCTATGTTCTGCTTAAATGGGAGTGAAACTCTGTGAGAAATAGACTTAAACACCAACAAATCAAAGCTTGTGTACTGGTAAGGTTCCTTTGCATTACTACTATCTGGTGTGACTACTTCAACTCTCAGTGGTTTCCTTTGCATTACTACTATCTATCCGGTGTGACTACTTCAACTCTCAGTGGTCAAGAGAAAGACTAGCACAAGTTGAAACCCACGTTAGCACTAACATACATGATCTTTGAAACTGGGTAAGGAGCTGTAAACTGGGACAATATCCCAAGTCTACATATATATACAGGTATCCTAAGTCTTAGGGCCTCATCTTGCTGCTGTTGAAGTTAGCAACACCCTACACATTTTCTTCATTGTTCAGAGGCCCACGATGAGCAAAGATACACTGAATAGCGTCAGACTTACATGACTACTGCTCGATAAACTGTAAAGAACAGGAGAAATACGAATGGGATTTATACCCATCAGAGATAATACGAAGGGACACAGCCTGATGGCAAACGGCCACGGAGCGCGCCATGCCCTCATCACCGCGGGCCTGCAGCTCCTTGGCACAGCCCTCTGCAGCCAGCACCCAGGTGTCACCCAGCACAACCCACCCGGGACCTGGCTCCTCTCCCTCTTCCCTCTCAGTGGGCCTCAGTGGGCATGGCCCACGCCAACGCCGTCCGGCCTAGGCTCTGCCCCAAGCAGCCACCATTTTCAGTGT
>NW_010234525.1:0-388 GCF_000690775.1 Eurypyga helias
TCACAGGGTCACTGGGCCCCACGGTGACACCAGGGGTCAGGGGTGATGTCAGTGGTCAGGGTGACACCGGGGGTCACGGTGACGTTGGGACACACGGTGACACCGGGGGTCACGGTGACATCGGGGCTCAGGGTGACACCAGGACTCACAGGGTCACTGGGCCCCACGGTGACACCAGGGGTCAGGGGTGATGTCAGTGGTCAGGGTGACACCGGGGGTCACGGTGATGTTGGGACACAGGGTGACACCGGGGATCGGGGTGACACCAGGGCCGGGGGTGACATCAGCGCTCAGGGTGACACCAGAGCTCAGGGTGACACCAGAGCTCACGGTGACACTGGGGGTTACGGTGACGCCGAGGCTCACGGGGGACACTGGGGCTCACCGT